>NC_089735.1:7070425-7222553 GCF_035083965.1 Branchiostoma lanceolatum
TTTGTTAAGAGTGGACACTCGTTTGGACGCCTTGCCAATCATATAAGAAATTATATCGATATCAAGAATATAGGCTAAAAGGTTCCGTAGGTTGCCCAGAAGGATGAGTCTTTGTTGACTGTATATAAGTATCCTTGCCATAAGTTATACTAGTATCTAATCCTTTAGAAATAGGTGTCAGTTAACAGTTTCTTCTTCTTGCCATAGAGGGTTTGTATCAACTATCAGACCCTTGTAGTGACTAGCTAGTGGCACACATTACAATGTAGCAGCAAGGATTTCAAGCCCAAATCCACGGCCAAAAATAATTTTGACTTCAGCAAAACAAAAAAAGTAAGTTACTTGCTGTAAACATGGATGTAAGATAAATACGACTTTGGCCGGTCCCCTGTTCCACTCCAGAACTGTTCATCCTAATCTGTTTAAACGTTAAGTTTACAACTTAAGACCAGACAAAAAATGCCAGAAAACCAACAATAATTTGGTCGGCTCAGTCCGCCCCCCTCCCCACCCTACACTACAGAGATTGAAAACTGTCCTCCGCATTTATACATCAGATATTCCTCACAGATAAATTTAACGTTAGGTTACATGATAAACTCACCTCTGCCATTCCTACACTGGTAACGTTAGCTATACTTTGCTTCTCAACTAGTTCACAGAGGCAGTAATTAGTTCCACGTTTCTACTGCTGCAGTGCGAATTTCTCTCTTCCGGATCCCGTGACCTCATATGACGTTCTTTTCTTTGTCGCTAGGAGGCGCTTGTGAGTAGTGACTCGTTACCTCCGTGAGGGAGGTCAGTGACCTCCGACCTGGCACCTTAGTGATCCTTAGTTGCAATGTGTCAAAACATAGCTTAAAAATGTTAATCACCACTTACATATAGCCATGGCAATACGTTTTACTGCCTTTCTTGTTTCTATTATGACTCACTCCCACTATGATTGTCTGGTAGCTACGTTGTCAGACGATTGCATGAATTAGATAAGCAGAGAGCAGACGGGTGTTTGCACGAGGAAAGACGGAAAGAACTCCAACTCAGACTCTAGGTTGTCCTTTTCAAATCTGAAGTTAGACGTATCACGTGGAACCTATTCCACGGGATTTTAAAGAAAGCCATCGGCGACGTGGAACCAAGCCTTGAAACTTCATGTAATATTTATGAGAACATCTTTTTTTCTTAAAGTCATGATCCCGTTGATGAATCATCTTGATTTCAGTTGGCGAGCTTTATCGAGCAGAGCCTTGCGGACAGTGACCAGGTCCAGTGGGAGGACACGAGGGTGTGTGAGGGGGTACAGAGGGGCATGGAGTCCACTGCCTTCGACGTGGGGCGTTACGCGCCTGGCCCGGAAATGCCCGTGCACGCCTTGCACCTCCAGCTGGCGCGGGATCTGAGGGCAGGACTGGAGTCCACGTACAGTACCAACTGAAGAGATTGTCTTTACATTAAGCAACGCCCGTTTATGGCCTTTTCTACCAATGTCGTAATATTGATCTATGTAATCTGATAAGAATACGAAGGTATTGCTGGAACGATATATGAAACTATGTATAATTCCCATTTGTATTGTATACTACTACTTTGAGACCTTTACAATTTAAACCTTCGATTCAGATGTGCAGATACAGTCTGGGGGAGGCTACTCTGTTAGAATTATGAAAAGCACGCCACTTTGCTCCAATCTATACATATGCGTCTTTTTATTGAGTGAGTGATAGGGTCTAGGTTATGTCATACTGGTGGTAGATTGATAATAAAAAGTTTGCAATTGGGTATTTCTAGGTAAACCTGTAAGGTTAGTCTATGATCATTATACATGTATCACATATTGAAATGCAATAAAAGATGCTATACTCTGTGTATCTTTATAGTAAGGAAACGTTAATAGTACTGTGTTAAATCTTGGCAAACGACTATCAATAGTTAGCAATTGCCATGGCAACGGCACGGCTACATGTTGGTCTGAGGGCGTTCCTTGAGCCACCTAGCGATCCCCTGTTGGGACTGCACGTTGTCCATGACCTTGCTGAGGTTGGGGAAGCGGTCCAGTACGGCGGGGTCAAGGGGCGTCACCCAGCCCAGCATGTTGAAGAACGCAATGTCGGCCCAAGTCAGCTGCATGAAATATGGAAATGACAGTTATACAAGTAGAAGACATTGTTCCAGGGACGCCTAAGTATTCATACGGGTTTAACGGAATACATATGATCCACTACTAAGAAATATATGAATTTCATGAAATTCATACGACCCACTACTAAGAAACATACGAATTTTATAGAATTCATATAATATTCTACTAAGAAACATACAAATTTTACCGAAAACAGACAAGTGTTACCAATAGTAAGGATCGTAATTATTCTGTAAAACACGTCTGTTTCTTAGCAGTATGAATTCCGTAAAATTCGTATGTATTCCTTAAAACTCTTATGAGGTTCGTTGTATTCGTATGCATAGTTAGGCACCCCTGTATTCACTATTATTTCATTTGTCTTTAGTTTTATTTTGAGTACATTTTGTCTGAGCTCTCATGCGGGTTCCACTGGTGTAACTATGGCGTATCTTTTGACGGCGAACGAGAGAATGATTAAGTATCATTCATATCACAATGTATTAAGCGCGGTTGGTCGACATAAAAATTGCTTAATTAGTTGTAATGCTTGAAAGATAACACTTAATGTGAATTTAAGTTCTGTTTATTGTGGTTTGTGTATCGTTCTTTACACACATAATAGATTTAGATTTGATTACGAACCGAATCACCGACGAAGAATCCATCCACGCTGGCTAACTTCTCGTAGTTTCCGAGGAACTGTGTCAAGAACGCCCCTGTCAACTCATTTTGCAGCTCCGCCTGAAAAATGATCGTTACTAAGTGTTACAGACCAGCGTCCGATTTCGGTTGCTAGAATCTTGGAACAACCCGAAAACTGATGTTGGATTTACAGCTAGATTTTCAGTAGTACAGTGTGTTTTTCGCATTATTGTCTCTTATCATGCCTTCCCAAAATCAGCAACATAAAGAGGGCCTTATCTGGCGGATAATAGAAATGATTTCTCCCTTGATCCGACTAGCTTTGGATAACCATTTACTACAACGTCTTCATAAACCAGGTGATAGCAAATTTCACAGACTCTGTTTGTAGTATAACGTTATATGACGGATCTATCAATCTCATCAAAAGGTTCACGAACAAACTGACCTTTTTTTCCTCGTCCTTCTCATTAAACATAGCCACCAGTTTCTTTCCCAGGTCCTCCAGTCCGTCTACAATCATGTCTGCCTTAGCCTCTTCCAGGGGAGTCCGCCCAGCCAGGCCTAGTAGTTACACGAGTGATAGAACTTGGAAAAGGGGGTTCATATTTCTCCTACGCAGAGCCTCCCCGTGGCTTATACAATATACCTTTTTGGAGAATCTGAGTTGTGGGCGTGGCTGGCCTCTAACCAGCTGTCAGCCAATAAGAAAATTGCCTAAATGCTTCTTTAGGTAAAGCCGATTCTCTGATTCGCTGGCGGTTGGTTAGAGGTCACGCCCACAAAGTGGAAACCTCAGCCCGGTTTAGCAGCGCATTCCAAAGCATATTGTATGGGCCGCGGGCGAGGCTCTAGATCTGCGGAGGCGAATGATTTTGAATATCTAAATCGGAATCATATAACTTATAAACATACTAGGCTTGTGATAAGAGGACGTATTATGCTAGGGTCACATTTCCAAGCCGGGGCCAGGCCAGGCTGTTTGAGATAACAAAGAATAGAAAATGCCTATCAAGAATATACACAATTCATGACAATGTGTCATTTTCCCACGTTTTGTGTGTTTTGTTGTCTATTATATAATGTTGTATTTTTCGTTCCCGCAACCTACCCGGCCGGGTCTCGCTTTGGAAATGTGACCCTAGCATTAGCTAAGTATGAAAACGATTAGTTAAGGCCAGTACACACCGTGGCGAACCAATAGCATCTTCAATATATGCCCTGTAGCCAGGGACTAATTGCTTTCAAAGAACTCCATCCCCTACCAGTGCCATCCAAAAGGCAAATATCAACTTCACTATTGTCAATAACTACTCGGTTTAAGTTAAAAAGCGTAATTTTCCATTGGTGACTGAATACAAAGGATTACTGCTTCATTTTCCTTTAATAGATCATATTTTCTCCTTTATTCACCTGTAGTTCTGGCGGCATAACGAGCGATAGTCTGACTCTGACAAAGTGCGACGTCATCAATGTACAGAACCGGCACCTGGCCCATAGGAGTTTCTGTGGGATGAGAGGAAAAACGCTGTTATTGTTATAATTGCCGTGTACGTGTGTTTGGTAACTAAGGGGATGAAGAATCTTGGGTTTCAATACCAAGTGAACAAACTATCAGCCATCCAAAAATCAAGACCATAGCACGTCCAGGTCAAAAGATACAAAAACGGAAGTTCTGCTGCAGTACCAAGGTCACATACCAGGGGGCCCAAAATCGACCTTAAACTTTGGCTTCACAACACCTGCCCACATACCAAATATCATAGTAATCTATCAAGAGGTTCTTGAGTTATGCTGACTACAGTAGTGCGGAAACACAAACAGACAGACAAACAGACACACAGACATACCCAAAACTATATCTCCATTTTTCATGGAAATAATAAGCATCCTAACCCTGTTTATGCCACGCCAGGCGTTTGCAAGATGTCTTCTTAACTCAGTCTGAGTTTGAACACTGGTTACCTGAAAGTATCAGAAATGGTCACAAATTCAACATCCCAAAGGCAACACACTGAGATTTGGCAACTCCCCGATACCTTATCTGAGTGGCTTATTAAATCAATGTGGACATTGGTATTTTTTGCTTAAAATGTTGAGAGACCATTTTTGAAAGATCGTATTCCGTAAAATCATATTGTCTATGACTGGTATATTTATTAGTCTTTCAATCTCACACCTGTAGAGGATGACTTGAGATGTCAACATTTGATTGTGAAAACATTTGATTAGAACTGCAAGTTTTAACAATCCGGGAGCCCGGTCGGGCTCCAAAATAGCCCGGTAGCCGCAAGATGTCCCACGGGGCCATGTAGGGGTTACGCCCGGAAGTGCAAAAATTACAGCCCGCAAACTACCCGGTGGGGAGCTTTTTATCTCCATGAAAAAGGGAGATGTTGTTTTGGGTGTGTCTGTTTGTCTGTCTGTGTTTCCGGACTACTGTAGTTAGCATAACTCAAGAACCTCTTGATGGATTACAATGATATTTGATATGTGGGCGGGTGTTGTGAAGCCGAAATTCAAGGTCGATTTTGGGCCCCCTGGTATGTGACCTTGGTACTGCAGCAGAACTTCCATTTTTGTATCTCTTGACCTGGACGTGCCATGGTCTTGTTCCAATCGTGAGTACAGCATTACTTACTTGGCTTCAGCTCCTTCCACTGGTCTGACCCGAAGTCGAACCGCTGGTCCTCGTACTTCAGGTCTGCCGCTGCGAACAGCAGTCGGGTCAGCTCGGCTCTCCCCCGGATGTTAAAGTAGACCAACCTGATACGTGCACAGAATCCTGAGTAAAACCCGAGGGTACAATGGATCTGGCACACTGCCATTATAAGAGTTGAGTTATATTAGACCAAGCCAGGAGTAAGATCGGGCAGGACCCAGGGGTTACGTGTGACGAGGCAGCCGATGTGATGCCTAATTAATATAATGACATAATTCCGCCAGGACACAAATATCCGTCATCCGGAAAAATGCGTCTAAAACAATCTCTAATGCAACGTCCCCCAGTATAATGCATTCTTATTCCTATAACACATGAATGTGACCATAACTCATTCTTAGATAGATGTTAGTATCTAAACTGTGCATACCTGAAAAGTGCTGCACTAGATATCGATCTTTCAAACACACTGTTCTTCAATGTGATGTATATAAGTAACCCGGTTGATAAATGTCAATGGAGGTTAAGTTACATGTGCAAAATGTCACCCGGTGAGGCAGTATGATACAGAAAAAGGCAGCTAGCCGATTTTGCCTCTCCCAACATCTACTTGCAAATTACCGATTTCAAAGAAGAAGCGTTCTTTCCCCCGGTGTCTGCTCCGTGGGGTAGTGCGCGTGCGTGAAGTCAGGGTTAGAGCTAGGTTTAGCCTCCAAAGTGCGACCGCCACCTTCCAAAATCCGCTCACATTTCTGCTTGAAAATTTACCGCGCCCCACTTCTTTCCCCTAGGGTATACTGGAAACCCCCAAACAATGTTGGACTATATATTTGGCAGGGGCAGAAATTTGGCTTGATCACACCAGACTGTTAATCATCAGGGTTTTCTCAGAACACTGCAGAGAAGCCTTCAACCTTGACCCACTTTTGTGTGGCGCGAGGGACTCATGGGTAATCACAGGTGGTAGTCGTCTGCAACCTCTGTAACCACGCCAAGACATCTGACGTCATAAAGGCGCAATAATTGGCTAGTTTCAATCTAAAACACCAAATGCAAGATTAGGCCACACTGACTTAATCATATGGACTACATCCGCGAATGCACATCAATTTTGTCTAGTTCAAAAAAGAAGCTTGGGACCATACTGCATGCAGATCGTACAAAAAAGCTGCAAATCGAGCACGTTGAAACGGATGATAATGAGTTAAGTCTTCCAAAATCAAAGAAAAAGATGTAAAAGAACAAAGAATATTTTGCTTCGTACACCATATTCTGTATGTGTCTTCAGTCATACGTCTTTCTGACCACTTAGATTTCATACTGAAGGCAACTTTTTGGGCCAACTTTTCTTTTTTCACACGCTCGCATCAGTTTTGGGGTACCCAGGGGATGTCATCCATGAAACCGTATTAGTATGGCCTGGCGTGTCTCTAAAGGTAGGTCCCTGCATTGAAATGATTTTGGCCGAAGAAGAAACCGAATTGGCGATCTTGCCAAAAATCATCGTCACGGCATGTGATGTACGTTTGGACATTGCTTCAAGGCCAGTCCACTTGTGGTATGTAAACTTGGGTGGGCGATCGCGAGCTGAGCAAGTGAGGCAGATTGTAACTCGAAGGTTGAACACTCGGCGAAAAACTAAACTATCATTAATAACTATCATAACGGATTCCGTAATAGTACATCCCCCCCTCCCTATGATTTACTGCATTGATTATCCTAAATTGTACATGCAAGGTGACATATCTTGATACAATTGGCTCTCAATCAACCGTTGAATCATCCTCGGGGCTCATGATCAAATTAAGCATATTGGCGGCTGGAAATATAGTCAGCCGTTCACCCCTTCGCCCTACATATCTAACTCCATGTGTTGCATATACTATAGTATTGTTCACAAAACCTTAGTCTCTACCCGACTCTTGAATAAACAAAGGTTCAAATAAAGACTCCCTGGGAAAGATAGAAGAAATTGGCCAGGGGTTAGCCGACCATTTAAGTTTTCATTTGCAACAAATGAAATGATAGGTACTTACGACGTTTTTAAAATGATCAGATAGTATATCTCCCTCTCACCTGAATTTCGGGGCCATCCCGTCAGTGCTGTTATCTGTTCGCAGGACTGGCTGTGGCAAAAGCAGACTGTGAACTAGCGCACGGCGTGTCTCACGGCAGTATATAGGGCGGTGCCCTAAGGACCTGGCCTACAGGTTTCTTACAGAACTTACATAAAGCAGGCCGCGGGGAGGTTCAGTAGAGAACAAAAAGACGTGTATTTACGAAATAGAATAGAAATAGTAGGTAAAATCTGCTTTGTTTGAAAAACGAGTGAGTTTTTTCTGATCTCAGCACGTGGCTGTCTTTTCTCTGCTGCATTTGATGATTCTCTTTTTTTTCAATCCAGATATACTCTGCTCTCTCTCATTTTCTACTGTACTTTTGATGTTATCTTTCTAATTGAATATGATAAACAGTCCCTTCAAAATGTTTCATTTTATTCAGCCAGACTCTAATTTTTACGAAGATTTAACAAAACACTGTAGGCAAGAGGCATTTTGTGATGGTTTTAAGTTCGCGGTGCACCGCTTACCGCGAAAACCGCGAACATATCAACATCTACAGTATCAAGAACTCGATCAACGTGCCTGCTCAAGGTCACAGTTTACGTCATGGAATCCTTCCGGGCGGTCTCCTGACGACATGTTGTGTAGCTGTCAAAACAACATTGAGGTCGGCCGAGTGTTGGAAAGGGCCAATTAGGCTACACTGGGTTGATTATATGGATGACATCCGCGGGCCCATCAATTTTCGTAGGTTTGAACAAAAAGTTTGCGACCATACTGTTAATCGTACAAAGAAGGTGCAAAATGAGCAAGGTCCATCTGTGCCGTGATTTGAAACAAAAAAATCGGAACAGAAAAACTAATGGGTGAAGTTTTCTACAATCAAAGAAGACGTGACAGAACAAAAACAAAGTTTATTCTTTTTTATATACGTCATTTGTCTAACCTTCCTGACCACTTAGATTTTCTAATGAAGGCAACTCTTTTGGCTCAACTTTTTTTCGCACGCTCGCATCAGTTTTTAGGTGCCCAGATGATGTCATAACGTTACATATAATCAGATCAACATGGTTACAGTTTGAGTGCATATTAGTACTCGTCCCGGTTCACGGGTCAGGTATTACAATATGTACATTTTGTAAGCCTCTGACAGTCTGAGTCTGAGTTTCATTGAATACACGAGTCGAACGTTACATCCGAAGTATGTCCCAAGTTATGATCACTTCTGCAATGGTCTACACACACTGAAACTAAGCCATCGCCGGTAGGGCATACAGGACTCATACAGAAACAGCAGACATGGCAGAGGCACACACACGAGAGAGAAAGAGAGAGAGAGAGAGAGAGAGAGAGAGAGAGAGAGAGAGAGAGAGAGAGAGAGAGAGAGAGAGAGAGAGAGAGAGAGAGAGAGAGAGAGAAAGAGAGAAAGAGAGAAAGAGAGAGAAAGAGACAAACAGTACACACACCCTCGTTCAAGGATCGAATGGTGTCACCCAAAAACCCCAAATGGTGCATCTAAACGCGATAGTCTTTACTGAATGGTAGAAATTATCACAAATGGCTTAGAAAATATAAATAATGTCATATATCTCAAAAAATAAATTTATGTATGTAGATATCATATTTTCAATAATTCCTCTCTGTGGATCTATAAGATAAGCGTACGTAAAATACGAATATTGTACATGTTGCTGCAGTTTGGTGACCCAAGACAAACGCGGAAGTGGGAGAAACCGCAACAGTGGATGCGCAATTCTTATATTTTCGGTAAATATCTCAAACTCCTAGGACTATTAAGATACCATTTTGATATATAACGTGGGATGGGATCCCATATCGTTTTAGACAATGTTATTTGAGTCCAGTTTCTTTGTATTTACTTTCTATGACTTGTAAGCCCCTGCCCCTCTGCACAAAAATTATCGTTTCGCCATGATAACGCGTTTTATAATAATATAACTTTCATGATCATGAAATTTGTCTCTTTCATGAAGGACATTAACTCTGAAGCTCCCTATTCTTAGATGAGATCTCAGGGTTACTGCTAAGCAACAAAAATAGTAAAAATAGTATCTAGTGTTACTTCTTTTGGAGCCTAAGGATATATTGTAACTTTTGAAACAATTTTATCATGTACGAATAACAAGAAAGACAATTTTTACTGGATTTGCAACCGTAACTTAATTTTTTGTCGCACAATGCCGAACGACATGAAGCCATGACGTCGCTTCCAGTTCGCCCCGAGGATCTGCAGCTTCCCGCCAGCCTGACGCGGACCTACAAGTCCAAGGTGCACGGCGGGGAACTCCTGCGGGGGCTGAACGCACTCCGTGCCGAGGACAGCCTGTGCGACGTCACGCTGACGGCCGAGCAGAGGAGTTTCCCCGTGCACCGTGTGGTGATGGCGGCACTCACGGACTACTTCCGGGCCATGTTCGCAGGGCGGCTGAGGGAGAGTAGGGAGGACTGTATAGAACTGCTAGGGGTCAGTAGTCAGAAGCAACAGACTTCTTGATCATTGTTGTGTGTCCGTCCTTTTTTTTTCTCTTCCAGAATTTCGTTTTCATTTCCTATTGAGCTCTCAAGTCATAGAATTTATTTGCTAAGTTGTCTTGGGATGTCTCATGCCCTTTAAGTGATGTTGATATTTTACTTAGTCAAGGAGTGCAATTATAGACTTAATCATGACTTACATTGGATTTTACTATAAACATATAGACGGTCAAATCCACAGCTTATAAGGACAATATATATGAAATACAGTAAATGCATTTAAGTTCACTGTGATTTAATTTCACGGTAGGAAGAAAATGTAGTGTTTGTGTAGGTTAAAGTTTGTGGTCAAAACAATGGGGTGGCCTGTGAGGCAGAAGACAGAGCAAGCATTTCTTCATTTTTTTTTTACTGTGAAAACCACTGTGAAATTAATTGCATTTACAGTATACACAATTGTAGGAAACAATCAGATTTGTTTTCTCTAATATCCACTAATATCCAAGTAGCGTGCGTAGTCCAGTGGTTAGCGATCTTGCCTCTGGAACTAGAAGCCCCGGGTTTGATCCCGGCTGTGTCGCTCACCAGACATGCACGCTACCGTTAAAGATCGCAGTCCTTAGGACGGGACGTTAAGCCGTGGTCCACTGTTCATTGTGCTTGTCGAAAAGAGCTAGGGGAATTTCCCCGGTACAATGAACCTGTAAATACTGTACATAGCGTCTGTCTTCTCTGTCACGACCAGTGGAAGAGTAGCTCATCTGTTCATTGAGTTCATTTGAGCTAAACTGGTTCAAGATCCCTTTCCTTTCCTTTCCCATTCTCCTTAGGTGACAGCAGTAGGTCTTCACCATGTGATTGAATATGCGTACACTGCACAGGTGCGCATCACACCTGACAACATACTGGACGTGCTGGAAGCAGCCAATCATCTACAGGTCAGTTACTGAAGCCATTTTGGCAATACATCAGGGGCAAGACAAATATTGTAGTATTTTACCTTGAATTTCAAGAATTCCAGGGATTCCGTCGGAATGTTATTTGTCTTTCAGGAACAGCATAACTTGAGAAAACCTGGATGGATTGTCTTGATATTTGATATGTGGGTAGGTCTTGATGAGTCCTCATTTTGAGCTCCCTAGCGACTTTTTACAGTACTGCAGCAGAACGTCCAGTTTTGATATCTCGTGTTTTGCTATGGTTGTGATTTTTTTGTAGATAGCTCTAATGTTTTACTTACCTAGAATATGTTCAGGTACAGTAGTTTAGGTACAAGTCCAGACCTATTCTAAAAATAACACTTTATCGATCATCGTCCAACACCCATGTGCAGGTGAAATCCCTAATTGACGTGTGCTGTAACTACCTCCGTGAGGGATTGGAACTGAAGAACCACCGTGCTGTTCTCACCATCGCGGACGCATTTGGTCTCACCCACCTCAGAGTCTCTGTTGAGAGCCACATTGTTAAAAACTTCCGACTGTTTACGGAAGAACCAGAATTCATGGAGCTGGACTACATGAAACTCTGCTCCTTCCTGGCTAGGGATGATCTGGAAGGTTGCTGGGAACTTTCTCTGTTTGACGTGGCAGCACAGTGGCTACTGAACAAGCCGCAAAGACTACAGTATGCACGACAGGTGTGTTTGCCTGATCGAGGCTATACATTTGTGTCATTATATTTCCTTTCTTTCATTGTTGAGGGAGAATGAGAATGAGTCGAAACATTTAATGCAAATCAATACTTATATATCACTATAATAAGAAAATGACACATAGTATGTTTCAATTCACAGACACACAAAAGTATATTGATAGATAGATAGATAGATAAATTGCGCCCATATTACGCCAGTCCATCGTAATTCATGACTCCGTAGCGTTTTGAAAAATTTTGTAGAAATTGTACCTGCTATAGTTATGCCAATTGTACCTATTGTAGTCTTTGGGAGTCAAAAATTATGATAGACTGGTGTGATACGGGTAAAAACTTGACTTTGTGGTATATCTCGTTCAGTGTAGCTATATAGTAGGCTTTTGAACCAAACCTTTTAGTTTCCTTTAACAACAGTGCTCTCTTTGTTCAGGTGATGGCATGTATCAGATTTCCCCTTATCAGAGAGGACCTACTGAAGGAGGTGGTGGAGTCTCAGTATGACTTCATGAAGACAGATCCCACCTGTCAACCTCTACTGGAGGAGGCACGGCAGTACCACAGGTACTTCACTAAACAAAAATGTCTTATACTTCACTTTTCATGTAAGAAAAAGAAGGAAGATTTTACTTATTACTTAAACTAGTGTATATGTTTACTTTCTAAATAACCGGCCTAGGTGCAACTCAGTCTGGGGCTGTAAAGTCTACTGACAAGTAAATTATAATTACTGTTACAGTACAGTACAGGGATGTCCCCGTGGTTCAACTGTGTGCAGCTTGACAGTTGAGCTCCTGGTTCCAATTGGCTCAAGTCAGGACATCTTGAGAGGGGATTTAAAATTGGGGTTCGGTGCAGGGAAAGGGTAGCAATCCCTCCCTGTAAAAATATACCCTGCTACTGAAACAGCAAGGAAACTTGCTACCCTACGTGCCACTAGGAACTACATGTACAAGGTCTGAACGAACAAACAAAACTGTTACTGTAACAGTACATGATGCAAAATCTACTCAAGCAACTGGATAGATTTTGTTCATGGTCAGACATTTCAGATAATATCCACCATCATTCCACTGACATAAGATAGTGAAACGTCTAAGCATGTACAAAAGCTATTCAGTTGCTTGCGTAACTTTGATATTGTGTATATTATCACCTGGTTATCTAACCTTCATCAACATACTATTACAGTAATATCCTAAAGCAGCCAGCCTTACAGACTGCACGCACTCAGATCAGGAACACAAAGGAACACATGCTGGTGGTGGGAGGGGAGGGCGACTTGGGAGTCATGGACAGTGTTCTTGAGGTAGTCATGGAAGCAAGGGTTGAGCGCTGGGATCGCCCAGCGTTACCCAATGCTATGGCGTACCACAGGGTTGCATCCTTGGACAACTTTGCTTACGTCGTTGGAGGACAGAATGCCGTAAACCACCCGGTTGATCTCGGACATTCGGGAATCGGCGATGTTTTCCGGTTCGACCCAAGGAGAAACGAGTGGACGCAGGTGATGTCGTTGACAGAACTCCGGACTGATTTCGCCCTTGTGGAAGCCAAGGGTTGTCTCTATGCAATCGGAGGTCGGAACGAGAGCCAGAACTGCCTATCATCTGTAGAACGTTACGACCCTAAACATAACCTCTGGACGAGGGTGGCGGACTTGCCCGAGGCTCTCCATGGCCACGCAGGATGTAAACTTGGGGGAAACATCTACATCTCGGGTGGATTCTCTCTGACCCTTATGATGAGGATAAGCCAGGTCTATAGGTATGACTTTTGTTTGTGTTTCCAATGGATTTGTAGTGGGTTAGGATTAGTGTTAGGGCTAGGAATAGGGTAAAGTTGTGATTATTTAGTTTCGTTAGTGTTTCCAATGGATTTGTAGTGAAGAAATGCCTTTGTGTACATGCTGGGTGACTATGGAACTATTGGAATAGTTTATTCTTTGTAAGGCAAAAGAAGACTCATTTAGAGAATATTGTAGAAAATTCAATTTGCCCAGGTGAATGAAGTATGCAAAATTTCTATAGTCTTTGAAAGTCTGGGTAATACTGTGCTTTCATCATGTTTGCTTATGCTTATATTTGTAAGCAAATGTTATCATGATATCTCTAATGCCTAATAGTATATTCTTATCATCCATTCATTCATTCATCCATCCACTCATTTAATTCCTTCGTTCATCCATCCATCCATTCATTCATTCATTTATTCATTCTTCCTCCATCCATCCATCCATCCATCCATCCATCCATCCATCCATCCATCCATCCATCCATCCATCCATCCATCCATCCATCCATCCATCCATCCATCCATCCATCCATCCATTCAAACATTATTTTCTCCACTTCTGTTTACTGTAAGATACATTCCAGCAGTGATAGGTAATTGTCCTGTGATCTTATTTCACACCTTGCACAGGTACAGCATTGATGGGGACTCGTGGCATGAGGAAACCGGCATGGTAACCAGGAGGGCATGGCACAACATGGCGGCGGTCGGAAACAAAATCTTCGTCCTGGGCGGAAACGAGAAGAACCCAAATGGAGAGCAGATTGACCTGAAACTGGTGGAGTGCTACAACCCTTCTACACGACAGTGGGCTGTGATGGCCAACATGCCCGTTCCACAGGTACTGTCTGGACTTGTTTTTTTTTTTCCAATTTCACTATTATTTATTTGTTATACCCACATGCTGAGGAGTAGATGGCTGACATGCATGGCTGTACACTTACTGTTTAAAGGTGCCTATGATTATGAATGTATGATGTAAAAGTAGGTTTTTGGAAACACACACACATAAGCCTAAAACGATATTGTAAATCTGAAATGCTCATGGTGGTTTTATTTTCACGGTGACCTCTTAACCATGAATTCATGGCACCCCAAATATGCATTTCCAATGTATTGTTCTTACCATAAACTTAAATAAGTTAAAACATCGCAAAAAAAAAAATCCTTTCCCCTTCTACCACAAAATAAGACCCAATGAAAATAAATGAATTTACAATGCATTAATCCCTTGGATGTTAGATAAAGATAGCCTCCTTTGCATGTTTAAGAAAAGTTTTGTTCTTCAGAGTGAGAGTTCGTGTCTCGTGTTAGAGGAGAAGATCTACGTGTTGGGCGGATATCGGTGGGACACGCAGCAGTTCCTGTCAGTCATCAGCCAGTTCGACCCCGCCAGAAACGAGTGGCGCATCTGTAACAACGGTCTGCCGGAGCCGCTGTCGGGCGTCGGCTGCTGTACCATGGTGTTTGAGAAGCGCTGGTGGCAGGAGAACCAAGAGGTCTCGGACTAATGACCACACCTTGAGACCACACCTGGAGACCAATCCTGACTGTCAATCAGAATTAATTTCATTTCATTTATTTATTTCACCAAGGATGTTCCTAAACTTAGAAGCAACCTCACAGTTGACCTCCTGAGAAACCTAGGACAGGACATGTCAGAAGGGAGGTAAAATGGGGGTCCCGTGTTAAAGAAGTCCTCTTATAACATTTTAACGGTTAAAGGGGAAGGACTACCTGCCCCTCCCTGTAAGACTACTGAAACAGCAAGACAAGTTCATATACATTGGTTTAACTAAGATTTAACGTTTTCTCACAGAATGGTTTCATTACCAGGTATACTGATCAGTATTCAAGGTGAATACTCAAGGTGAATACAAACCTATAAAGTCATATTGCATCTCGTATTAAGGTACAGACATTAATTTGATCTCCCGGGTCAGCATTACATTCTTTTTTAATTGGAGACCCTACAAATTGAATTGGTGTGGACTATGGGTTCATGGTTTAGTATAGGTAAACATTTTGAGTTGGATATCCTGTATGTAGATTTATAAGTCTTATTACATGTACTCAAAAAGTTTCGCTACACTCGTCAGTAGGGCTGGCCCTTTACAATAGCATCTGGAAGAGCGAGAAGCCTCTAGCTGTATGAATGCTATAGCTACAATTAATTTTGTAGTAGGCAGCTCTTTTTGTTTATAACAGCTGGTACAATGTTGTTATGGGAACATTTTTTAACAAAATGGCACCTAGGTTTGATTGCTGGTGCAACAATTATGACTGCAATATCAATGCAAGGCCGCAATAAGCCGTAACAAGGGAAGGGAACAATTACAGTGCTGCTATGCTCCACAAGTGTGTAAATATTATTTTCAACTCAATAAAAGATTAATCAAAGATCTCTTTGTGTTTTGTTTACATATTTTGAATATTTACTCCTTATCAGCATTGTCAGATCCAAATAGCCTGTTTTGGGAAAAGGTTATCTTAACTAGTGTTCTAATGTATAACTTGAGAATTTTGCAGTCTAGAATTGGTATTAGTGCTTCTTTCCAACGAATGGTACGTCTTGGGATACAAGTCCCATTAGCAGTGAAATAGCGCCACCTAGCGGAATAGAATGGCCTAGGTTACATCTTATCCTTTAGCTTTTGCAGCGTCTATCCAATCAATAAATCAAACAGCCAAATTCTAATTTTTTATCTATTTCAAAGTTGCACAATACAAATTGTTTTAGCCACGTAGGCTGCATTTGGCGTTCTTGTGTTTGCCGCGAGGAGCTATTCAGATCTCAGAAAGGTGTCTGTGGACGTTTGGCCAGCCATTCCTTTATGCCCGGGTACGTTTTGATGCGTTCCACGAGCGCGGCCAACTTTGGATACGGACTGAGAACGTTCGGCTTCTCCGCGATGATGTCGTCTGACAAGCACAGGAAAAAGGCCTCCGCGTGGGTGAGCTGGGGAAGGAAATAGTTGGGTTTTGTTTTTAAATCTTAGTTTAGGATGAAATGTTTACCTATCCAGGTGCATAACACTTAGACTTTATATCCAACAGAAAACTGAAAATCTATGGTCGTACTGTCGTCGTCAGCATGACTGACCCGCTACTCCGGACACGTGACACAGTGCACAGTGTACCAGGCGGACAGGAAACTCGGCGGCTATAATAGGTTTGGATTCCAGGCTAGGGAGCTATAATAGGTTCGAATTCCATGCAGGCTGCATTTGACCCACATCCAAAGTCACGTTGCCATAAGGTCCCATGACTGCAGTAGTGGGCCAGTCATCCCGAAAAAGGCTGTAGCTGTGACTTAAAGCTTGGTCGGTCTGTCATATTCCCTCTCACAAATAAAAGCTATATTGTTACACAAATTTTTGAATAAAAATGAAGACGTACCATCTCAACTACATGTAGTCTCTTACCCAACTACAGGATATAATAGATGCCATACTTTGTACCTTGTACGATTGTTGTGCAATGAAGTTATTGATTATGATATGGCAAAGTCAGAAAAGTTGCATAGAGGTTGTTGTGTCTCACCCCATCGCCGACAAAGAAGCCGCCACCGCCGTTATTCGCCACGAGGAGCTTCTCAAAGTAACCGAGGAACTCCGGGAGCGTGGTGTCAAAGAACGTCTTCTTCTTCTCTGCCTAAAGTCAAAGAGAGTTGCTAAAACTGATGAAGGAGGCGACAAAACATGCAGAACAAAGATTTTAAACAGTCTGCTGTTGTAAAGTCATACAATCCTCGATAAGGCTGCACTTTTCAGCGGCAGGTGTGCCGATATATAGTCGTGGTGAATCTTTATGTAAGAAAAAGCAGAAACCGGTCAGAACGCTTTTAGTATGTTTGAACCTCAGGTAAGACAAATGAAAAAATCATTACAGAAAAATATCCGTGACTGGTAGCCTACAAAGGCCTAAACCTCCATGCAATTAGCGAAAACGCTTCAGTGGAAATGATAAAGAAAGTAAAGTGGGACTACGCCAATTTTTCCTTGCGGCCACACTGACTTATGAGCAGGCTTTCGGAATCAAAAACTAATGTACAGTGATTAAAATGGATCAAAAAGAGATTTACAGTGATATAATGATGACTTTTGGTACGTTGCAACATAATACATATTGCGCCGTTTTGGACATTTTTGCACCGTTTTGCGAATTTCAATTTTTTTAACATTTAAAAACAATCCGGTGTACGAATGCCTGGCACAATTTGGCGCATTTCAGTGAGATACCAGCTTGGGATTGAAACATGCAAACTTTGTCAGTCTAGTACTGACTGACCTTTCGTGCCTCGTCCTCCTCATACCAGACATAGTCCGCCATTTTGTTCAGCATGTCCACAAACCCGTCCGCCATCATGTCGGCCCATGCCTGCTCAATGTTCGTCTTTCCTGCACGTCCTAATATCAAATACAGGGGAGACTTAGTGAACGCCCTCTAGACTACGAAATTGTATTGCAGTTCCCACGAAAATGGCAATAACCCTTCGTGACGATCGCATTAATCTTAGAGTATGATGCTGATCTCACGATCTCGGTTCAATGGACATGTTCAAAAGTTGACTTTCACGTCCTAGTAGTGACCACACCTTTTTAGCGAGAGAAAAGACATTGACTTTAAGTGTAAAACAGTATACTAGTACATCAAACAGCAGAGACAGAGTAACGTTGTTAAATATGTATACATCTTTACAGTGCAGGTCGGGCTGTTCTTAAAGGAAAGCTACACAAAAAATTGAAAATCCTTCTATGCTATGCTTAATATATTCCAAAGTCAAATTCTTACTTCAAGTTGTTTCACATAAGTCCGTCATAGTTTTGGGATTTTCCACAGTTTGCAACTTATGCCGTGCTGACGCCTTCTCACCTAATAATTGAATTATATGACGTCAGTGTTTCCAATGTTCCACCTGATGATTGTATTATATGACGTCAGTGTTTTAAAATTCAATCATCAGGTGAAAAAATTGGAAACACTGACGTCATGTAATTCAATTATCAGGTGAGAAGGCGTCAGCACGGCATAAGTTGCAAACTGTGGAAAATCCCAGAACTATGACGGACTTATGTGAAACAACTTGAAGTAAGAATTTGACTTTGGAATATATAAAGCATAGCATAGAAGGATTTTCAATTTTTTGTGTAGCTTTCCTTTAAAGCTACACACTGAACACTACTTTGAATGGCCTTCTTATTCCGGTTGTCATTCTTCATTCTACCTACCTGACTCCTTGGCGACAAACCTCGCGATGGCAACGCTCTGGCAGATCATGGTACCGTCCACTTCCAGCACAGGCGCCTGACCCATCGGCATCTCTGGAAAAAGTTTTTTTTTTTTAAGGAGAAGAAAAACATAATGTATTCCTGACTTTGATAAAACAAATCATTCGTAAACAAAAAAGTCAGAGCAGAAAATCAATTAGGGGCTCGAGCGAACACTGACTGTGCTTGCACTCAGACCGTGAACGTCCGTTCAATCTGTAACACCGGTAAAAGGAAATATAACGGTATTCCCATAAGCCCCTTGAGGCCGTAGGGGCAGTTGCTTCTTATCCACTGTGTCTAGGGCAACGTACTGGAAGGCGGAGCCCAACCATCTGCCCTCATCGCCTTTTATCTCCTCAACCGACGTCAGGTTCACATTTAACACATGAATGGAGTGAGGAAAGTTGTGTAAAGTTCCTTTTCCAGGGACAAAACGTCCAGCCAGAAATACCAGCAATCGAATATCGTTGACTCTTGATGGGGATAAGGTTCTTAATAAGCTAGTGGTCACCTCACTGGGCTGCGCCAACTTGCGCAAGACAGTCGCAAAGGTGCGCTATTTTTGAAATTGTGATTTTTTTTTTAATGTTAAAAAAAATCAGGATTCACTACATGGCTAGGCTCCAAGCGGCCCAAAACGTCGCAATCATTGCAAATCTCTTTTTTTTTATGAACTCCTAATAATTAAACACCGGTTCTCAAATCCAGTGACAGCACTCAAGTTATCTTGTATCTGATTGGAGCCGAAACTGAAAACGTGACATTCCGTGCGGGACAATTCTTTATGTAGACGTCACGTATTTTACCTGTGAAAGGAAAAATTGTCGCAATAATTTCCTAGCGCAATTGTCGCAGTCCAGCGTGATGCCAACAGCCTTGCCTTGTGTAGTCAGCTAACCTAACGGACGTTGACCTGCGTGCCATCCTGGTCAGATTACATTTGCAACAACCGCGACAGTCGGATCGGACGTCAATATTGGCTGGCGCAGCATATGCTTATGTCTAGATCTATGTGGCAACCACGATCACAGCGACTGGAGCATGTTGTCTCTATACTCGGCTTTTCACAGCACTGAGACACCCGTTAGAATTCAACGAGAGGCCGATGCTAGCTATATCACCACTTCAAAGGTTCCAAGAATTGTGTATTCAAGAAACACATCATTATCCATGGCAATCTCCCTAAACCGTTTTGACATTGCCTCCTTTATCTGATAACGTATGTACTACTGCTGCAGCATCTGGTGAATACTGTGTGTAACCAGCAGCAGCCGTCGGATCAGTGGCAAAAATAGGAACTACGGATCCGGAATCATCCTCAGTGGTCATTCTATTAAAACGTCACCTAACTGCCTAAGGACAACTACATCAAGCCATTTAACAATCAGCCCAAAATGATGTACACACATCGATTGTATTACGTAACAAATGAGTATGTATGACAAGCTATTGGGAACTGAATAGACCATGACAGTTGTGGGTTAGCTATATCGACTAACTATACTTACTACGCTATATCATGTAGGGATATAGAAAGCAGTGATGACCTACTTGGCTTGTATTCCGGCCATTGCTCATACTCTAAGCGGATGTCCTCGTAAGGCAGACCGGCGGCTGCCAGCATCAGCCTGGCGGGCTCCGCTCTTCCTCGGCCGTGGAAGTAGTAAAGCTTGTAGCTCGGCATCCTTGCAATAGATTCGTAACCGTCGATGTTGCTATAGAATCATCTATTGGACCGAGAGTCTACGTGCAGACTAGAGTGATGTGGCAAAGGGAATAGATCTGGGCGGAACCATCTACGTTTGGGACGGGTTTTAGGGGTAAAAATACGTGACTGTACTGAATGCTATAACGGAGACTGATCCTTGCTTTGCCCATAGATAAATGACTGTATATTTCGCACAATATGTATCGAATAGTACATTCAAAACGTTCTGTTCAATATGTCACAGTAATTGGTTGTCATCCCCCAATGGGTGTGAATTGGTAGATTCTCGATGAACTTTCGTTGACCGGTCAGGCTGCGAACTAGGGCTGAATGTTGAGTATGAGAATTACGGGGACCGTTTGCTGCTGGAAATGGACAGCGAGACGAGGAAGGAGGCGGAAAGCACTGAACCTTTCCATTTACAAATATGAAGATGACATTGCTTTAAACCTTTTATTCCATCGATCCTTGGCTGTCCAAAGGCTGTGTTACTATTTGTTATATACCTTTATTTGTTTTTGTCATTTCCAGAAGTGATACTAATAGTTACCTACTTCAGTACAGTCATGAATAATAACTTGCTGGATTGCATCCCCTCTGTGTCCTGTACTTTTTCTTATTGATCAATAGAAAAAAGTAGCCTGGAGTCCAGCCTTCTTATCTTTAGTCCGCTACCCACTCCGCTCCTCGCCAAGAAAGACGGGGATCGGAGCTTGGGTAGCGGACTAAAAGATAAAGAAGGCTGGACTCCGGATCCAGGCTAGAAAAAAAAACCTTAGAGAGAAATCGGGTTCCGTGTGATAGGATTACAGGTTTGCCACGTGTGTGTGTGTGTGTGTGTGTGTGTGTGTGTGTGTGTGTGTGTGTGTGTGTGTGTGTGTGTGTGTGTGTGTGTGTGTGTGTGTGTGTGTGTGTGTGTTTGGTTGTTATTTTTTTATTGCAGGAAAAATCCCTGGGGATTTTGAAACTAGCCCAATACCAAATGTATAACGATCGGTCCAGGCATTTTCAGGTCACGGATGCTGTGACGCTACATGAATACAGCTGCGCGTCTGTGATGTACCGTTAACATCCAAGCAGATATGTGGTTTCGAGTTGACTTCGTCTATCTGTTTGTTGTGTTCTCCACTAAAAATGGTCAATTCCACAGTCGTGGAAGTTAAAAAAAAAAGGAATGCACAGTCTTTGGAAGTACAGAATACACAATGTATTGAATGAAGCTAGTGACACACAACTCTAGTGGAAAATCCCTTTTTGATAGGTACTGCCAATAGCCTTCGCCATAAGAATGATATCCTGTAACGTGTTATATACACTTAACGCAAAAAGTAATTTTGATCAATCATATCGCCGTTATCATTTCAATTGAATTGCATTGTGCATGACTACAAAGCTTATTTCGGTTTACCTTTACAATTATACTATATTTGTCATGATTGTATGTTGATGTCGAACACCAGAGCTGACTATGCGAGTGTGTCACAAAGCAAAACTGTCAAATTTCGGTCATTTTTGGGGGTAACCCGAAATCAGTCACGGTGCCAATTGCACAAAAATGTAGCAAAGGAGGCATCATTTTAAAGCAAATATTCACACGCTTTTCAACGATATGAAACATAATGCTAATATTCAAAAACAACGGACAGATAACCATTGAAATTTCGGCACTTTTTTCGCGACCTACTCACATCAACTTATAGCCCTAGCCTGCAACCCATGAATGTACGATCATTACATACGGAATGATATTCCAAAGGGCAATCAATAAACATCACGATGCACTTGATAAAGCGCTTACGGAGATAGGATCAACTTTTTGTACTCAGTTACCACTTTATTACACGTCATTTGGACTGAAATAGCGTGGCCTCAACAGTGGATCAAAAGCGTCTTCTAGCAGCTGCAAGAATTATTGCAGTATCAGTCGCATCATGCAGCTGCAAAAATAATATTGATCGCTAGATGTCCTCAGTGATACATGACCTATGACCGCCAAAGGTTGTGAAAACGTGTGTCCACCATCGTGTCCAGGACAAACGGCCCACAAAAATGTCTGTGAACTTGAGCCTGGTAGCTGTAGCTAGCCGACAACTACTTCAAGCCGCCAGAATATCAGCTGAGAGTTTGAGCCTCCAACAAAGACGGGTGAGAAAGCGTTCGCATCGTTTCGAAAGAATTTTGACTTAATGTCTGTGGGAGGGGGGTGCCAGTTCACTTTGGTTGGAGGTCATTTTTAACCCCTTTAAAGTTAGATATAGAGACAACTGAATCAGGGCTTCTGAAACATTCGGTTTTTGAAATTGAAGTGTGTGTGTGTGTGTGTGTGTGTGTGTGTGTGTGTGTGTGTGTGTGTGTGTGTGTGTGTGCGTGCGTGCGTGCGTGCGTGCGTGCGTGCGTGCGTGCGTGCGTGCGTGCGTGTGTTTATCTGCTTGACTGAAGACGTTACAAAGCAGTATGGGTAAGGGGGTAAAGTTTGCCTTTTCACTGGAGCGGTCTCACGGCCTTTAACGTTATACCTCAATACAGTTTCAGACCATGTGTATTTTCCAATGCATGTAATAAGTTGTAGATGTAGTAACATGTTGTTTGTACCATACCAACATCACTCAATTTACTGCCCTGCATGTTTCTCCAGACTACCTACGTCTTGAAGAGGTCACACCCCCTCCGACTCTTGAAGGAGGGACATGAACAGCGTCTGAAGAAGATGAACAAAGTCTATGAGCTGGTAGAAGAGACAGCTCCCCGGGATGCTAAACCCAAACTCCAGCTCATACTCACAGAGGATGTGCCAAGTATGCTTTTCCCTAGAATAATCGTAGAATGGAACTTGTTGCCACCAAATACACTAGATGGCTTTAAACAGCGCTTAATGTTATAGCTAGATGTGCATTAGGTTAGGTATGACAGGTCGTTCAGTGTAATATAACCAGCTACTGCCACACTGCGTGCCTGCGAAGCTGGTACTAGTATGTTACACCAAAGGGCTGTTATACCGGCTGTACAGATACAAGTGTAAAATCATCTTCCTGACAATCCTGATCCCATAGGCCTTCCCACCTCCATCTAAATGTAGAAATGTGAAATAAGAACATTAACTGATTAAGAATGCAAGTTATTGACAAACATGCAGTGATGATGATGACAAACATGCAGTGACTCTCTCATTGGTCGAATCGCTAATTGCCAGGCTATCATTGGTTAAACCTCTATTTGCAATGGACAGTCAGGATCAGTCTGGTATGTATACATGTATATAATGCTCTATTCCACACACAGATATTTAGTAGTTCAAAGGTCAAACTTATTCACTGGTCGTTGATATACAGTCATTTCTCTCATCTATTAAAATCTTGCAAATTACTTGTTTAAACAGACAGGATGAGTACCATCAGACCCATAACGTGTGTTTTCATAATCTGTTTATTTTTAGAACTAGGGAAAAAAGGAGATGTTGTGCAAGTCAGGAAACAGTTCGGGAGAAACAAGCTGCTGGCCACGGGGCTGGCTGTGTATGCTTCACCTGAGAACAGGCAGATGTTTGAGGACAGAAAGGTGAGTTATATTTAGCTAGGATAGATGTAAACATGTCGGTGCCTGTGTCAGCAGTAGTGCCACATACCTAACAGGTACAGGTACAGAGCTTTAGGTTTAGCTGTAGGTACCTGTACCTGCACCTACACCTAGGCAGTTTGACAAAGTAACCTGCGGTCTTCAGTGATGTCAGAAATGTGAATAAACAGTTAATGGAATGTTTATTTAGACTTAAGGTATCTAATGCAGAGAACCCAAGCATTCAAAAGAATCTCAAATCAGCAAAGGTCTTGATTTGAGTGCCCAATATTATGATCAATGTATTCATCTTTTTCCAGTGCTAAATTTTGATCTTTGTGGTGTAGGAATTTGTGGCAGGTACATTCCCTTTACATTGATGTTGTAGTAATTTAGACCTGTAACACTAACAGTACCTACATTTGTCCAATATTGAAATGTTTCTCAATGTGTCCATAAAGTGTGATTGATATGTTTGTCTCATACAGGTTGAAGATCCTTCACAGCGTAAACTCTCTCTCACAGCAGAAAAGGTACGAAACAAAAACTAGCTGTGCTTATTTAAGTAAAAAATCCCATCCATTTTTATTATTATATACTGTATACATGTATGTAAAAAACTGATATAATTTCTATGAGAACGTGCTTGAGGTGTGGCTTGTCCCTTGTTCCCATTGTTATCTTGTATATAGTATAGTTACATGTTTGGTACAATTAATCCTAAGGTAAGAACAAACTCACTCCTTACGTATTATTCCAGACTCTGGAGTACCTGTCCCAGCAGACACTGACCATATCTGTACGGGACGACTGGCCAGACGACTGGGTCATGACCAAGGAACATCTCTCACACTGGATGTTTAGACATGTAAGACTCTAGGAGCCTACGTATCTTATGAATTTGATTTCTGTGACCCTAAGGCCACACCGATTTGATTTCTTGATTCTCACTTTTTTGCTGGAAATGGATCCAGAGTGAGTAAACAAAACTTTTAAAAGTTAAATGTAGTCCCATAGCCTTTTTGAGACCGTAGGGGCAGTGGGTTGCTATCCACTGTGTCTAGGTAACGGTATTAGAAAGTGGAGCCCATCCCTCTCCTTCCACCGCCGTTTAGTACCTCCCTAACCAAAGTCAGGTGGAGTGAGAAAGTAGTGCAAAGTTCCTTTCCCAAGGACACAACGTCTAGCCAGGAATGGCAGGAATTGAATTGGTGACCTCTTGATGTCGTGTCTGCTAGCCAAGGCACACAGTTAGTGCCAAAATATGAGCCTTTGGGGGTTGATTAATAATGGTACATTTGACCTATAAAAAATCAAATAGGAGAAACCAAGGAATATAAGTTATATAACTTGTGTTGCCTAATGGCACAGTTTTTGTTACCCTTTTCATCACTTTTGTAGCCTTGTTGTAGTCCACCTTTGCAGCTATACCTATTGAATGGTTTGTTTATTTTTCCCAGCTGTTGATAGTGGCACCTCCACACACCATCACCTTACCTGAGGAGCCTGTGGACAGGCTAGGATCTTACACCTTCACAGTTACAGTAAGTCTTGTCTTCCCTGTGCTTTCATTTCAACTTTTTTTTTATCTTTTACATGTCACACCGCATTGATTCATATGTACAAGTACTTCAATATGTTAATGTTAATGTTACACACACTTAATACAAAATAATTCATGTTTCTGCTAGAACAAAATTAATTTTCTAAAGTTTTCACTCCTTCTCATGAGGTTAAAGCACAATTTTTGAAAACATTGTCCTAAGTTTCTTTTACAACTGACTTCAAGACACTCAATGCCATATAAGCACATTTGATTATATCTTTTACTTTGACAACTCTCATAATGCAAAAATAGGTAGATACATAAAATATTGCTTTGTTACATGTATTAGAAAAGATATGGAAACCCACGATTAGCCCTACCTTTTTGTAACATGATGTTATTTAAAAAATTTATATCTTTTTTGGTATCGTATGCTGGCTGACTGTATATAATTTGTATGATTTTTATACTTGTTTTTAGAGGTGTGTAATAATTATGTGATGACAAAGCTGTATACATGTAGCTCACTGTTGGGCTACCAACAGCTTTTACCCATCTTGTGGAAGAATAAACCAGTCTTCTACTACTTAGTATTTCTATTTTGTAGTTTGTAGTTGACGGTACGAAAGTCACTGTACTTTTTGGTGCATCAGTAAAGCTTCTTCTTCTGCCTGTACATCCCGCCATTGTAAAAGAGATTGATATGAAAAAGAACTGCCCAGAAAAGTCCTCCATTACTTCACCCAGGAGGTGCAGTGCAGTTTCTGTTCATTCTGCCAGGGGGCTCTTATAGTGTCTGAGTGGGCATCTGTCATCTCTGATTGCCTGTTCTTGTTGCAGATTAATCAACTGGAGTCAGTAGAGGTCAAATTGGAGATGGTTCCACATATCCCAGCTGGAGAAGTGTCACAGATCTGAAGAAGTGAACTTGTTACATACCAACTATGACAATTAAAAAATATTCTACAGTTTAGGCAACAATACTTTCATTTATTGGCTGTTGGATTTTGAGAGAAATTAATGAAGCAGTCAGCAAAAAAATAATAATAATTCTATGATAGACATCCATGCTTCTACTGTTCATTCATTTGTTCAATCAGGCCCTTGAAGTGCCTAGTGGCACATAGGACAGCAAAATATCAGCTTGTATACTTTTACAGGGAGGGTTGCTAGCTTTTAACAGGTACAAGTGAACTCCTTGAAGACAGGTCAGAAACACGGAGGAAGCCCCAAGCAAGATGTCCTGACCCAGGATTGAACCAGGGTCTCCCAGTTACCAACTAATTGGAATCAGGAGCTCAACTGTGAGTTTCTTAAAAAAATAGAACTGAACAGATTGCTCGTTCACTACTAATAAGAATTCCCTGTATCAAAATTCACATGACTGATCAGAAGCACAAAAATGTACACATGAATATGAAGAACTAATAAATGTGTATGAACTATGATGTTGTTTGTTAAAGTACATGTTGTTTTCTTCTTAAGCCACACAAACATGTAAGATAGAACCTCAGAGCTGCACAGCTAGCTTGATACATTTATAGAAAATAACTTAAGTCATGAGAATAGAACACCAGAAGAGAACATTGTCATGTAGGGTCATTGGCTGTCAAATAGATGTGCCACCTAAAGAATCACGACCATAGTATGTCCGGAACACGAGATATCAAAACCGGTCGTTCTGCTGCAGCATCATAGAAAGCTGACAGGAGGCCCATTATCGAACTTGACCTTCGTTTTCTCGACCCTTACCCACTACCAAATATAAGGATTCATCCACAGCTTCTCAATGTTGTCTGCAAGATTGATAAACAAAGACAATGGCACCAAAAACGTTCTCGGCGCAGGTAATGAATATTCTGTTGGTTTCATGTACTGGGAAAATTTAAAGTTGAGTCTTCAGCTCTTCCATACGTCGAGGGAAAATAAAACGTAAAAAATGAGTGACAGTTGTTGAAATTTATCTGCTTGGACCTCATAATCGTTCTTAGAGGAACGGTCACAGTGAAACCTACCTCTAAATATGCCACATGTAATGTATAAAGCATTTAAGGGATATAAACTACACCATTTAAATACAGTTAGATATTGACCAGGCCCAACATCTTTTGTTCAACTTTATTATACGTATGTTCTATCAATAAGACCATTTAATGGAGGATTGGATTAGATTTGACCTTGATACGTTCTATCCTCTGATGACCTTCAGTTCATTGCCAAAGGCACATCAGCGAAGTGAACTTGGACCCGGAACTCCCTGCCGCATTCCGCGAATAGAGTGCATACTGAATCCTGTCGTCTGTACTGTCCAGCTCCGAAAGTCTTACACAGCCATTTCAGATGGCTCCGTGCTTCTGTACTGCGTCACATGCACTAGCAAATATACCTTAAGAATGGGGCCAAGGATGTGGTCCACAAACCAATAACAATTGCACAATTCACGAAATAAAAAGGATATTACTAGTCTCTACCAGACTAACTACGCCAGGGTTTAACTTGCACGGGCGAAATGTGATCTTCACTGCGGACTGACTCTACTGGCTAATTATTCCTTTTTCTGCCGAATTCTACGATTCATACGCCCGTAGGAGGGCCTGGTGGAGGCTAGGATATTACAGACACACGTGGACCCGCTTTACCGCTGAAGTCATGACGATATATCAAATCTACCGGAGATAGATAAGATCGAGAGATCGTCTGCCGGAGGGGTGGAAGATCCCCGCCTTGCCCATACATGCTCACACATTCCTGCCCTCTACAACGTAATCCTCCTGCCCGCCGTATTTAGAGCGGTCGGAACGCAAAGGACGGAAATCAAACCCGAGAGACAAATTTAGAACCATCTTGTTTGTCACTGGAGGAGGACGGGGAAGAAATATTAGCTCGTTACCTGGCCCTCCGACAGACCAACACAACCCCCATGGTAAAGATTTAATTGTTTTATGTTTGTTTTATGTCTTTTGTAAGTGTGAATGCTCGGATGTTTGGCTATTAGAGCGAAACATGTCCAGTAACATGGTGTGATAGTTCACTGTATACTGACGATGGTTGACTCGCAGTACGTCCCGTTTTGGTGGTTGACTAGGTGTGGAATTTTGGAGGTAAATCCTACAACACTTGTTTTGGCTGTGCAGTATGCTGCCGTTGTTTAACCTACATCCTGAATGTGAAAAAGTAGGCTTGATATTTTTAAGAGAAATAAGAAAACAAACTTGCATTTGTCAGATTCTCAGTTTTCTACGAACAAAACGAATATTCCATACGTCACTAGTATGTGGGAACGTATCTAGTGTTGTTGTCGTGACGATTGACATATTCCTGAAGGAAACAAAACAACACTTTACCCCTAGGAAAACAAGGCTAGGTACCGCGGAATGCCAACATGCCACCATAGCACGTACATGATCGATGTGTGACGTGTGCGCCGCGCCCAAAACAACCTGCCTTTTAGGTTTCCCCTCTTAATTTCTCTCCTCCACCTTCATATTGTATGTAATTTGCTTTTATAAACTACATACGTATTGACAATGTTTCTGAAATTGTGTTGGCATATATTCTAGTTGTTAGTAGTAAAGCGGTGCACGTGCATTGGTTAGTTATCCGTGTTCGGTGGGCGTACCGGTTTTACCTAGTAAACACTTTCCCACGTACCGTTCTCTTCAATTTTGTCAGCGTCGGAGGTCGCTATGCCGCAGGTTAGCGACCTCAGCAATGAGCTATTTAAAGCTGAAGGAAACTAGTGCTGTACCAAGGCTCTTCGGATAGTGCATGTCAAAGTTGAAAATGGCAGAGAGTTCATCCTTCGTACATGCAGGTCGTAGTGTACTGAAATCTGGAGGGCAAAATGCTCTTTCAGGCGCTGGGACATTTGTCAAAGGATAACCGGAAGACTGCATCTGATATTGAGTTGTATCAACGTTACTTTTAGAGGTTTGAGGTTGCGGTAAGGCCACACTGACTTGATTCTATGGATGACGTCAGCGCGTGTATCGATTACTAGTATCATTTTTCAAAAAGAAAATGGGGAGATCAATATGTCAGTTTGTTACAGCAAACAAAGTTTTACTCTAAGTGCTGCCTTTCAGCCCAGAGTCAATTGAACACACCTTACAGCATTGCAATTTACAAACATACAGACAGAAACAACGTTGCATTTGTTCAAAGTCTTCTTGTTTCCCAAATATAGCCGTAGCTCTTCAGAACGTGAAATTTACAAGACATGTACACTATTGGTATATTGTAAAGAAAGCGTGTCATCTATGACCTGTTTTTCCATGGCTTCGTTTTTAGATATCCATGATATTGTTATTATTAATCTTACATAGCCGCAATACCGAAAAGAAGGTAAAATAAGCCTCAAAATATCAAACCCCTTTGTGAGCCTTTCGTGATTTCCCCATTCCCGAAAAGACGGAAATTTGGCAATTTGACGGTCGTTTTAGCCACTTACTGGAGGCGGCCGGTAGCGGTACTGCAGATTAGGTTATTATAGGGTATGTAGTCCCGACCACGTGAGGTAAATTGTGAAAATATGCAAGACATTTTTTGATAGCTCAAAGTTCAAATATAGGCCCAGACATCTTTGCTTGCATCTAGAATGACGTTTGAGACACTGATTGCCATGCATAGAAAGGGTCCATATTTAGCCCATGGAACACCATGTTTGCCTGTTGAAGCGCCACCTACATTCATGTTTGCATAAAGTATCTTGTACGCAATGAGTGGGTTAAGGATATACGTGTGGTTATCGTTGATATATCCGTTTTCCCTGAACAAATTTGGCCTTTTACTCAACTGTTCATCTGCTTAATTGTTAGGGACTCTCGGAGAAGCCCGACTGTCACTCAAAAATGCATTACGATAAGTAAAGACAACAGACCACGAACCAAGGTCATACCTACAACCTTCCTCCTTTCTTGATGAAATAACAATGATTGAGTTTTTCATTGGTTATCATGTGATCATCACTTATTCAAATTCAATTGATCATCACTTAGATTTAAGAAATTAGCCAACTTCTTCTATCTTTTTCTATTTTTTTTGCTTGAGCTCACATCAATTTTGTGGTGTCCAGAGGATTTCGCCCACAAAATTGAGTAAGTCTGGCCTTTACTGTATCAGAATAGTCCCTTCCCGTCACCGTGTAGTAACGGTGTCTATAAAGAAATCCAAACCATGAGACCATGGGCGCACACGAAAAAATGAAATTGGAAGTATGGACTTTCTTTCATTTCATGTTGGTCTAAGATTCTGAATTAGAGTTGAACTGCAATTGCCAACACAAAAATCGGACTTACCCACATTTTGGACTGATCAGCTCATGTCTTTGAGAAATCCACTGCTTCTGTGACGCCACGTTGTGCTGATAAAACACGTGACTCGGTGAGCAGTGGATCATATGTTGCAGTAAGTCTATGGAGCCCCCCGTCTCTGTGGAGGAGTGGTTGTAAAGCCCGGATGTAGATGGTCCAAGATTGTTAAAAAAATCCTTTCAGATGCCGGCGGAGGAAATATCAGAGGAGACGATAGCCTTCATAGAAGTCATCAACATCGTGGTCCAGCATGTGGCGGAGATCAGGAGCCTGCTGGACTACTTCAAGTACGTCACAGCTGAGAAGCAGTCCAAATGCGTGCGGCTGGCGAACACGGCGCTGGACTCTCTCAACGAGCTGAGGGAGACTCTGGCAGAGGCTAAAAAGCAGCGGGAACTCGAGCTGGAGATGATGGTAAATTTGGCCATTTGGTTATTGGGGGGGAAGTGGGCTTATCTACTCTTTTATTAGATTCTACTCTCTATTAGGGTCTATAATGACAGCCTGTAATCAGCGCTCTAGTCATCTCAATACCTCTGAGACAGTCTCTCTGTACAATTACAGAGAAAACAATTTAACAACGCAAGACCATCAATTCATATAATCAGGAAATTGTTAGGTGAGACACATTGTTACATGTTTTGTCAGGAACTCCTTGCAACCCAATTGTTCATGTCTGCAGCGGATGATGATGAAAATTAGCTTCAACTTCGTCATGCATCATGTGTGCTTTGGTGTAACCCACTTCACAACCTATCATTAAATCTAGCGGGGAAAGCTGGTGACAGAGATGGTCGACGTCACGTATGATTTCCACGATGACGTCATCCGCAACCCAGCAAGTCGCGGAGAAATTGAGCAGATGATGAAAGACTACAACATTGTGGAGTACAACATCCCGCCGAAAGGGGGCGACCCTGACATGGACATTGTGTACAAGGTAACTCAATGTATCTTGTCATATGAGTCCTCTCATATCATTTTTAATCAATATAGCACCGAAACACCTGGGCCATACGCGGCCAAGAACCGCTAGACTTGGAGTCTGACAAGGAAGGGGTTCCTCCAAAGGTGCGATATATAACACCCTGGGTTGATGATGATAGTATCGATGTATTCAAATTATGTTTGAATATCGGGTCTGTTTTCAAACATGTAAATTGTGCCTTGTTAGTATTCGTCAGTGTCACCGTAACAGGTGCCTCCAATACATCATAATACTGATTAGAGGCCACGCCCACAAAAAGTGGAAACCTCAGCCTGGTTTAGCAGAGCTAAGGTGTACCCAAGGTGTATCATACAGGCCTCAGATGGGGTTCTGCATAGGAATATGTCCCATCTTTGTTGTATTGACATGAGTTGAACTGAAAACCTATATTTATGATAACAAACTCTTGATGATATCTCAATGTTCACCTCTAGCTGACAGGATTGCCCGAAGATGTGGCTCGAGCAAAGTTAGCCCTCCGGGAAAAGTGTGACGCCATGTCAGCTGAGTCCAAAAGGAAAAAACAGCGAGGACAACAAATTGACAAGTATTGGGTACGAGTTAGTGGAGTTATAAAGCCTATCTTATATTATAAGTTAACAATGTTTCTTATTGTCTGTCTTACAAGTATGCAAATCTTACCTTTGTAATTTTCCAAACTGTTCCTATCATTACATGTATGTGCAATAAAAACTGCCACTGATTCCAAGTATAAGGCTTCTTTCTAAGTCGTCACGAGGTGTGTTGTATGCACATGTGAACATTTCTATTCTCAGTTTTTAACGTTATGTTTTCCACTATATACTAAATATTGTTCATTTATATCTTTGTTCACACAGACGGCAGTTGATCCAAACAAATGGAGAAAGACTCGGTATATCTACGAGTTTGAAGCTAAAGACATTGATGGCAACATGATCAAATTTGAGAAGTACAGGTATGTTACTGAAGCATTACATGCTACCAACATGTCTCTAGGTAGTGTAGGGGTACTATCAGTTTTAGAAATAATCCAATGCCAACCCCAACCACTGTAACAAATTTTTCCCGTAAATTTTCTATCTTATGTGCACTGGTGATTAATTTTCTCTTAAAGAATTGTGTCCTAACAAATGTAACATCTTGCCACGCTGAAAAGTGTGTCTAAAAGATCTCCATTGCAACATCCCCCAGTATAATGCACTCCTGCATATCCAAACTGTGCATACTTGGGGGGTGTTGTACTGGAGATCTTTCAAGAACACCGTTTTACAAAGTGTCAGATATAACGTTATGTATCCCGGCAGATAAATGTCATTAATGGGTGTTACTCTTTACTAATCAGAAATTGTATGATCCTGTCAGGGGGTATCCACTGCTCATCGTCAATGTGGCATCTAGATGTGGGGGTACGGACCGGAACTACAAACAACTCACGGCACTCTACGAGAAGTACGCAGACAAAGGACTGAAAATTCTGGCATTCCCATGCAATCAATTCCACAACCAGGTAAGAATTAATAGCGTTACACCTGTACCTGTCCAGTGGCTTTGTCATCTGTTATATTGCTTGAAAACTTGTGCCTTAATGAATACAAGTATAAAGATGTAATGTTATACATGTACAATCATTTTGTTCATTTTTTTGGTGTCAAAGCATTTGGTTGCAAAAAAAACAATCCTTAAAGCAAAGAGCTTAAAAATAGATTTTAAAGCACCTTAGGGACTCAAGCTAAACCATCCGCAAAAAGTCATGTCTGCCCTCTTTTTTCTAAACGCACAATTAGCTCCACCTGATTGTATAAAGAATTTTAAGGTTTATTTTGTATTTCTATTTTGTAGTTGACCTTTCTAAGGTTGATCGCTGTACTTTCTGTTGTGTCATTACATTTTTTTTTCCTTCTTTTTTTTGCAGGAGCCATACATTGAGAGGGACATTAAGGAGTTTGCTAGCACCCGCTATGGTGTGAAATTTGACATGTACAGTAAGATCCATGTACTCGGACCAGAGATCCACCCCCTGTACAACTGGCTGGTGAATACCACACATGGGACACTTGGAGAGTGAGTACAGATGGTCACTTTGACAAGAAATATGCTTCCTAACAATTTTCTACATAGGTGTACGGTCAATGTGTAGATTTCCTACATACATGAACATGTAGTGCCATTTCCTTGAGCTTCACACAGCATTGGCTATATGATAGGGCTATATGATAGAAAACCCGATTATAATTAAGTATTTCATATTTCTTACTCAAGACTAAAACCATAGCCTTAACTTTATATTGCTGTGTTGTTTCAGCATCATCAAATGGAACTTTACTAAGGTAGGACTTCCAATCATACCAGATTTACATTATTTACTAGTTCCACCCCAGTCTTGACTTTTATTTTCTCCCCTTATTTCCAGCCTCATCAAATGGAATTTTACCAAGGTAACATGTGTGTTGCCATCAATGTTACCTGTGTCAGTCTTTATGGAAATTAATACTGGTGTTGTTTCCTGTGTTGTTTATACCTTTTTCTTGTGGTGTTCAGTTCTGTCTGGGTCTAATGTTGTGTGGTCACATGTACTGGTAACTGCTTTTAGTCTCAGCATACAGCCTACATGTATGTCTATTGGTGAAAGATTGTGTCTTTGTTTATCTGTTTTGTACCCCTAGTGTGATATTAAGTTCAAAACAGTGGTTTTAACTTATTTGAGCAATGGTTAGACTTGTGACTTTCAAAAGTACTCTGAGGTACGTTTCCACCTAACAGTTCACATATTAATAGAAGTCATCCCTCAAATCCAAGTAAAAAATGGTCTTTGGAATTAGGCTTGTTGACAGAAACTCTCAATAAGTTGAACATGTTTAAAGGTTATATCCATGTTAGATTCTAGCTCAGCCACACAAATAGTTCAACTTCCAGCAGATTGTGAAGACTGCTGAATATTTCAAACATTAATGGTCTTTCACCTTCATTCTCGTCAGTTCATTGTTGACAAGAAAGGCAGGGCTGTTCAGAGGTACGGACCCAACGTCGACCCTGAGGTAAAGTATTCCTGTTACTTGAATGTGTCCATATCACATAATACATCACTTTACTAAGTATGTCAAACTGTTTCTGGATGCAGCTTAAATGGAGCAATCTGATTTGTTAGTAGGCCCCATGTCTACAGGACAGAGGAATCAATGACTGACCAAAAATCATTACTCATTGGAACATTTTAAAGATCATTAAATATCATTGAGAGATCAATGGGTGTTCATTGAAAGATCCACACCATTGTAAGATGTATACTATTTGAATGTTCAATGGCCTTGCAATGGCCACCCACTTTCTAAATGGATACCCACTTTCTTAATTTGCTGTTGAGTGATGTTGTCTTTTCCTTCACAGAAAATTGAGCCGGACATCCCTAAATACCTGTAACAGCTGATGAGCGTGATGGCATTGGCCCCAACAGTCTAAGGACAGATGTGTATCATGACAAACAAACATGAAGACTGTCTGGAAGACTCAACGTCCTTGGTAACTGCCAGTGACATTATGTGTCTATGATAGGTACATGTGTTTGTATGTCTGTAATACACTGCCATGTAGCAACTTGAAGATATACGTATACTGCACAAGAATAAGCCCAAATAATAAATCACCTGGGATGAATAAGTGTGATCATTCAACACTACAGCTTTGTGTTTTTACCTGACATTTCAGCTGCAAACTCACAGTATTAGTTATATGACTTACATGACTGTGTAATTACTGACTTGGAGATGATACAATGTTATTTACTATCATGAAGCTATATTGTATTGGATTGTCTTCAGGATAAATTAGGGTTGACGTGTTGAAAAAAAATTGATGTGTTGAAAAAAATCATAGTTTCCTAGAACTATCATAGCATCCTCACAATATACCTTTAAACAGCGTCAGAGGTGACAAATCAGTTAGGTGCGACACCACATGCCTACAAAGCTGGTGTGTTAGGCCGAAGGGCGGTAACTATTATACCAACCAAACAGATACAGAAACTGAGTTCTCGTACATGTAAACCCTGTACAGAAAGATATAGCATGTTAAAATCATGAGCCATGAAAACCCAAAAAGTGCACACAAAAGATAAATAAAAGACTTCAAAGGTTTAAAAGTCTTTCTCTTTATATTGTAGCAGACGATACCAGTACATTTAATATTTACAGATTAGACATTTGCACACTCAGATGTTCTCAATCTTAAGGAGAAAAGGCAGAAGCAATGTTGTCTGCTATCACTTCCATATGGAAGGATACATAATGTCAAGGAAGACTAACAGTACATTAGTGTGTTCGATGATCCATTTATAAAGGCACATACAATACAATATACATATCTTGAGTTTAGATTAAGGCAGAAAAGATGTTATCACAATCCCAAGCTACATCAATGTTGCAGAAGATATGTGAAAGAACAAGCTCACTGTTTGCATAAATTTTAAGGTACTTACTTGACATGTCTTAGATTTGTAGTTCTATTCAAAACTTTTACACTTTTGCATGAACTCTAGACTTCAACTGTCTAAAATTTTGCAAGAGTGTATCTGTCTAGGCCCCTTCAAATATGGCAAAACAGAACATTATGATAAGTGAACAAGAGCCAAATGTTACTTCATTGATAAACAATAAAGTTTGGTGCACAGTAAACAAAGCAATGTCTGAGTTTTCATGTTATCATGACATATTATCCCTTGGATGGCCAAATCAGTAAAGATGCCGTCTGCATGCAGTACTGGTGCAAAAACAATTTCCAAATTAAAGCAACGTTTTCAACATTTCTTTGAGTTTTTCTAGAATTAATATGCAGTGAAGCTACAGGGTTTTGATATTATTTGACACTGTAGAGGAATATATTTAGAATTTCAACACTCACTCACATGTACACCACTAACAGCTTCCAAGCCTACATTTAGATGTAACACTGATGAATACATTCAGACTGATTGAGTCAACAATGATACAGTTGGTCCTGGCACACATTTTCGTGTTGCTATAAATACAGCATCATGCTGAGAGTTGACATACATTTGTTAATGGTGTTGAGTTTGCACATGTCCTTATCAACTATGATAATATACATATTTGGTAGATACCATTTCACCTCAACCTCACGTCAAAATATTAAAAGCACACTGCACTGTTTAAATGCATTTCTGCAACAATACATACAGATTCCCTGCAATTTGTACCATCTAAGGTATGGGCTGTGAGGGAGTTAGTGTTGAGAATCACAGCCATTGGTCTATACTGGTTTCACACTTTGAACAAAGGAGTCGATGCATGGAGGTTCTGATTGGTTGGGCTGATTCTAGTTGTGTCGTGACGACCATCAGCAACATCAAGTCTTCCCCATACGGGCAAATGCATCAGTAATGGCTTTTCTGTTGTAAAATAAGACAATAGCAAAATGAACGTCATTGCGGGGCACAGTTGAAATTGAAATCTCATAAAAGAAACCAGAATGTTAACAGGAAAATAATTTCGAAAGCCTGCACAGAAACAAAATGAGAAGTCAGTCAGGCTGGGCATACGTCCCCAAGATACTATAATATGAAATTCTGCAACATCTGGCCTAAAGATAAAACTGGCATCTTCTGGAAGGGTATTGGGTAAAAGTGGCAGAAGAGGAAGGGAACACAAACAATATTCACAGTATAGGGAGGAAATAGCCTGTTTAACACAATATCTCACTGTGATGTGTGCATGAGGGGCAGATTGTGCTGACCAGTGGAAAGGCTGCTAGAAGCTGGATTTAGTCAGGCTATGTGAGGGAAATGTAGGTATACAATGTAATAAACTATACAGAAGTTAGTTAACGTACCTGAAGACACTTTGGTTAAACAGGAAGGCAGCAATATGGCCGGTGTCGATATATCTGACCTCACATCCCGGCCACAGGTCAGCCAGGTCAGTGATCTTGTCCCGCGGTATGTAGGAATCATGCTTAGCTGCAACCACAACCACTAGGTTTGGGTCCACAGGCACTGAGGTACACAACAGACCAGCATTAAAGCAAAGCAGAACTAACAATCGGAAAACCTAATATGCTACTATGCTCAAATATGCACCAAAGTTAAGTTCTCACTTGTTTTATATATCAAGTCAGTCATAGTTCAGGGCTCTCCCACCGTTTACAACTCACACTGTCCTGACAGCTATTCGACTGACTGATTGAATTTGGCGACGTCATGAAACGGCATGTCCCCATCAGTTCTGATGATCCTAGGATGGATTTCGAAGAACTTTCCCACAAATTGGAGGGGATTAACGAGTTAGTAGTTATTTCCAAGTTAGAGTCAATGTTGGGAAGGTCATTATGATAATGATTTGTCAACAAGATACTGACAAGAAACAAACTTGTCCCCCTATATGCAGACCCCATTGCCCCATATGTACACATCAGTATTTATATATATATATATATATTATGCAATACCATCCAGAAGATGCATTGCCAATATACAACCTACATCAATATTGTCAATGTACCAGTCTGGGACTTAATAGGGCCTACATGTGGTTACTTGGACACAGTTTGACATACATGTTAGGATGTAAATTACAAGTCACCTACTACTAATAGATATAACTTAGTTTTATTGTACACAGCCACCATACCTGAGTGCAAAATAATGGTTTTATGTTGATCAACAGTGTTCACAACTTACCTGTATAGTTTTTCAGGTGTGTGATCTCGTCCATAACACCTTCCATAAAGACCATTGCTTCCTGACTTCTTTGCTGTGCTTTTAGTCGAGCCTTCTTCAAAGCTGTCTTTACTTTGTGGTTTTCCTCCTCATTGTCTGATAGCTGTCTGGTACTTCCAGACAAGGACATTTTGCTTCCATGCTGAAGTATCTCAGATTTATCTATAGTTGGTTGACTGGTAACGATTTTAGAAGTTGACACTTGACCTAGTGAGTTGGATTTCACTGCTAAAAGGTTTGTGTTCAAGTGTTGCAACTCTCCCACACTGGAGACAAACTCTTGGCCCAGTTTAAAGGAATCTTCCTGCGAATAAAAGATGAATTCAGTGATTACGCCTGTCAGTTTTCCAAAATATGGCAGTTCTTTCTTGATATCCCTCATAAGTCATTTCATATTTCTTTAACTTTGAATTTCTCTTCAAACAGGACAAGGGTTTTCTATATAGCTATAGGACCAGTCTCTCTTTCCCGGGAATTTGCTTGCAGGAACAGATTAAATTTCACCCCATCCATCCTAAAAATCTGAACTTTTTGACATAAAGTTGATTAAAATGTATTATTGTGAGCTTAAAATGACAGATTTAACAACAAAATATACCAGTGGGGCAGAATACAATTCAAAGCTGGGGACAGTCTTGAATAGAACAAAAATTTACAGCTGTATTGGAAGATATGGTAAGCTTTGTTCACTTTGTCTAAGCAGAGGGTAGCGGGAAACAAAAAGTCCAACATTGTAACATACATTTATTTGTACATCCAGGGTACAAAGTACAGTTTTAGGTGCTACAACCTTTAGACAGGTTGACCCTGAACAACTGCAACAATAACCTACAAAAGCTAAACACATACACTTATAATGTATTATCATCAACAGGGAAGATGCAAGACTTACTCCAATGGACTTGAGAAGAGCACCAATCTCTTGTATATATGCATCATTTTCATACTGTTTCTCCAGGAGTCTCCATGGGATGGCTCGACTCAGCACTCCCTAAAAAATGCAAAACGTGTTATGTACATGTAGTTTCATCAGCAACATTTGCATCCTATCAGAGACAATCATCATCATGGAATAAAGGTGAAAACTAGGTACCGATAGTACTGTCCAAAGCATCTGATTTTCCATATTGATTTGTTTGTTTCAGTAAATCAAGGCACCACTGTATACTGTTTGTCTGTTCATGAGGAGGTCAAATAGGCCTCTTTTCATTGAGGTCATGAGGGAAGAGGGAAGGGTCAGACAAAGTAAAACAAAGACACAGATTACATCATTCAAGTTCTAATACTAAATAATTAATAATTATATATCATTACACAGACAAATGGTACAAAACACATATTAACAGGATGAAAGCCTTTACCTGTGTAAAAACTGAGGATGCCGTACTCCAGGATAGACAAGGGACCAGGGCAATGGGCTTGGGCCAGTTGGATGCTGCCAGAGATGCCATCTGAAGGACAACATTAACAATAAAAAAAAGTTTCAACGCCAGGACATATATGTCAAAGCTATTAAGGGGGCAGCCATCTTGAAATCTACTCAGTCACTCATAAAAATCTGAACGAGAAATTGACACATTTCAGTCTCAAGAAGATATGTGCCTTTACATGTACATTTGTGCCAAAATTTCAACTCATCTCATAAAGGAAGCTACTATACAACCAATGGCATTACTTTTTAACTTACCCTCATATAACTGCCACCAACTCCCTATTATCAAATGATAAAAGCTAACTCTAACAATGGACTATATCTGATAAGCCATGCAGCAAGTGATTAAGTGAAATCATACATAAAATGTCCCAATACTAGTATATTACAAGGCTGTTGTTCAGACTATGAAATTATATAAGACAGCCACTGTATAGACATTTACAGCCTGGAACCCAGGCTCACTCACATGTCCTCCCATGGAGATGCCTGTAACTCCCAGTGGACCCAGACCTTGCCTCTCACACCAGTGCATCAAAACCTGCGACTCTAAAATCAGTGCCCCGCCCATTACGAAGATGTCGCTCACATTTAGCAGACTGGATCGACTGGAAGGGACAAAAGATACAATGTCAGTATCATGGCGGTGAGTCGGAGACAATAATCTATTGGTTGATCATCATCTGTCGACCCCGGTGGGATGGGGCAAGTCCATGAACCACCGAGGACCACATATAGATACAACATGTTACCAGCAGCTTGCAACTTATAATGTATGCCAATTACATTTTCACATGTTTTAACACAACTAACGCTGCGTTAGGAGCAGTGTTTTAAAAGCCAGAGAAGAACAGTGTCAAGAGTAGGATTCAAAAATTATGCCTGTACTTGCCAATTTTGCAAAGAGGATCTATACACAAATAGTCTGGGTACCTTTCTTTGACTCATTCTTTTTGCTTGTTTTTGTGGTGGGCAAGCAAAAACAAATGAGCCAGTAGTAACTAGGCTAATAAACAACACCTTTTGTGAAGTACAACAGTACTGTATCAGTGGTTTAAACTACATGTATTTTTCTATCTACAAAAATATAGAATGCAAAGACAAAACATCATGATTGATACACTTACAGTTGATCCTTAGGCTTTCTGTATCCATGTGAGCAACTTTCTATTAAGGAAAACACAAGCAACTGACAGTATAACTGTACACAACAAATTTCTAAGGTAGATAAAGACTCATGATAAAGTATCAGCCCCATAAGTTCAAAGTCTGATGAGCATATATATAGCAATGTCATGTACATGTGGGAAATAGGAATCTACTGCTAATATGACCAGGACATTTCTGGTAATCTACATTTTGTATGGTTGTGCGGAGGTTTAAAAAGTAATGGTGAAGGTTCAGTATACAAACTATGTGAGTCAGTTTAAATTTCTCAGTTACAATGTGATCCATCAATTTAAGTGATCCCTCTACATACAGCATGCAAAGACTTCTGTCATGACCAAAGGATATAATAAGGATTCTCCAGCAGGAGAGAGGCGATCCCCGATTCCTTCAACAGTGGTTTGGCTATCAGTGTCCTGCGTCTCCAGAAGAACTAAAGCCGGGACAAAAGTACAGTCACTAAAGTCTTAGTAAACATGAGTTACAAAACACTGACGTATAAATACTTGCAAAGGGACCGTCAAATCATATTCATCAAATAGACAAATATTGAAATTCATGTTACTTGACATTCCATAGCAAAATACTTAATAAAATGTATATCAATTGCACATAATCTTCATTCTAAGATGCACTGTTTGATTGGGACGGAAATTATGGTAACATTTCAGTTCCATCTATCAAGAAGTATTTATCCCATACGTGGTCTCCTGTGCCGGCTAGGTGGATGCAGACTGGTCTCTCTTGTGTTGGCCATCGAACGGGCAGGATAAGTTGGAACCTACAGGGACACAGGGATGGTTTAGTATTAGCCATGGCTGGTACAGGAAACAGGGGGGATCCAGTAGTCAATATGAGTGTGGTGGCAAGGTGGTCTTGTGTTTAGAGTCGTTGCCTTAGAACCTAAAACTTTGATACTGGGTTCGAATCTTTAGCAGACCCTAATGTTGTGCCCTTAGGAAAGGCACTTTTTCCTCACTTGACTTAGGTGAAAAATGAGTACCTAGCGTTGATTAGTCCATCAGTTGGGACGTAAAGCCGGAGATCCTGTGTTTGAGGAGAGCCACACCTTGAGCATGTCATTAAGAACCCTCCACACTTATCAAAGATAGTAAGAGTCCATCCCAGTGTGAGTGGATCAAGCATATCAGTCTGGTCTTACACAGCTTGTACCTAGTGTAAAAAACTGGTGTGTTACGCCCAAGGTTGTTTTATTGGTTATCCAGAACAAACAATGGTGTGACACAGAGATGAACTAGACGTTAACTGTGACTGATGCAGGAGACAGGGGTGATTCAACATTCACTGTGACCAGTGCAAGAGACAGAGATGACCTACAGTTAGCCATAAGGAGAGATGTAAGAGACAGGGATAACTTAGTAATAACTAATATCCATGACTGGTAGCATATGTAGAACTAGTCCAGTGGTTAGTGACCCTGCCTCTGGACTAAGCAGTCGTGAGTTTGAATCCCAGCTGTGTCGCCATGCACGCTACTGGCAAGGGTTGCAGTCCACTGTTCACTGTACTTGTCGAAAAGAGCTAGGGGAAATTCCCCCAATCAATGAACCTGTAAATACTGTACAAAGTACATGCTGACAAATTGGTTTTATGTTACAATAATGGCTTTAATGTTGCACATATATCATATATCTTGGATTTAGATGCAGCAATTAATTGCATCTTAAAGCTAATACCGGTAATTCCATAATAAGTGTTACTGTACTATTTTTGTAAGATATGTATGATACGTAAGATGATGATGTAACAATAGGCACAATCCAGCCTGATATAGTGCTGCCACTACCAGGTCTGTTGAAGAATAAACCATTTTTGATTGACTGATTGTTGATTGGTTGATTGACATGTTTGTCTTCTCTAGCTGTCAGGACCAGTGGAAGACTGAGTAGTTTATCAAGTACATTGGAGCTAAACTGGTTTGAGATCATCTTCGTTGTTCTGAAGGACACAATTATGACACTCTTCAATCAACACCCTACTGCATGATTGATCCAAGCCTGGACTATAAGTCAACAGATGTGCCAAGCATTCTCCTACCTTGCCAAACATTACACCTACACCCACCTTGCAGTCTCTGCCTCCCTTGGTAGAAGTCCTGGTAAGATGTGGGTGAGTGGTGAGGTGAAGTGTCCCTCTAGAATCTTACAATCACCACCAACAGTACTCTGTAAAACCGACATACAACAGCAGGGCTCAAAATTAATTTTTGGAAATAGGTGCACTGGCCATGGTGTACCCAACCCAAAAATTTATGTGCACAGAAAGAATATTGGGTGCACCACATAGAATAAAGTTGAATGTCATGAAAACACTCTTAAGAACTTCAATCTGTAACCTTATAGCTAACCTTAAAATTTCAAACAAGTGATACATCAAATAAAGTACAACAAAAGGGTATTGACATTTCTGATACTTACATTTCAAGAATATTCTGTATGCTTAGTATACAATAGTGCCTTTGCCCTGTAGCCTACAAAATTAGCTATAGGTGCACTGGTGCACCCACAGTCAAAAATTACTCAAGTAGGTGCACAGCTCCAATTTTGCGTGCACACAGGTGCACATGCACCCAGTATTTCGAGCCCAGAACAGTTTGTAAGAAATATTAGTAACCAAGGCCCTTGCAGTGTCAAATGGCCGAGTGCTATTTATGCCAAGATCTAGAAAAATAAGAACATGCTGTGTATAAGATATCAAAACTCAGCTTCCATGTAAAAAGGACCTGCCTCAAGTACTCACTTTGTCAATGGCCACTGGATAGTTTCTGAAGTGTGTGTCCACCAACTGGCAACACAAATCCCTGTTCTGTACATACTTCCTAAATTCCAACAATCTGTGAACAGAAGAATGTAAAAATTGCAGTGATTGGGTGAGTTTATCTTTAGCCTACTACTACTAGTAGGTGCCATGTCCTAATAAGTTTTCCGCAGCTCCCATACTCACCGCTTACATTCACAGAATAGGCAAAAACATAACCGTTAATGATATAATTGTTCTCAGCAAACCTAGCCTGTTCGTTGTGAAAAAAATTAACTCCACTTTGAATATCATGTTGTAATTTTGCACTACAATTATTACTCACATCAAGGGACGGTTTAAAACAGAAAAATGCTGAGCTTGTTTGAACTTTCTAGACTTTGACCCTTGTACCTCTCACCTCTTGAGTTGGTCTAGGTCTCCCCATCCTCGTGTAAAGAACTTGGTGAGTAGGAGACGTCTGTACATCACATCGAGCTTACTCCGGCTCATCTTGGGTGTTCCTACCAGTCATACTGGTCACCTGCAAAGTGTCAAGCCAATAGAAATTAATTCATTACTTCACAGATTTTTGTTTCTCGAAAAAATTTGCGTCAACAGTTACACTTACAGGGGAGGTTAATATTCTATAAGGTGACATTTTTGAAGTACATCCTCTGGGAACCCCAAAAGTAAAAAAACAAAACTGATGCAAGCATGCAAAGAAAAAAAGGAATTGTGAAAAGAAATAAAAGGTGCCTTCATTATGAAATCTAAGTGATCAGGGAGGTTTTACAAATGAATGAACAGAATATACAGAACATGGTATATACTAAACGATAAATTCTTTATCTTCATCCACGCATAGAATCAAGTCATTGTAGCGGAAGCAAAAACTACTGAAAACATCCACAAAAACTCATCTTCAGCTCTAGGATTCAATCACAACAGTGGCCTTGATGGTTCTTAATATGGCAAACTATTTGTCCTAGAATTTGGAAGCTTGCTACATGCTTGTTGATGGCCCCCTACTAATTCTACAGTCACATTTGCACTGGTGTTCGAAAGGGGTGTAGCCCCAAAGTCACAAATTTGACCCGATGAACTGCCGGATATGGGGGTACCACTCAGTGTTCTCACGATTGGCTTGGGGCTACAGTGTCTATTTGTTACCGTGCCCCAGTTTGATTTTAACTCCAAGTTAAAAACAACCCGGGGCCTGGCCATGCCCAAAAATAGCCTGGTAGCCACAGGGTGTCCAATGGGGCCACGTAAGGGTCACAATATTTAATTTTTTTTTTTTTCAATTTTCTTACTTTACTAGTAGTGTATACAGTAAATACTAAAGAGCAATGCAAAGCATGATGCACGATACTTTTAGGTAAAGACAAGCTCTTTTGGGTGCCAAGGCTTTTGATAAAAGAAATGTCATTATCATCTATAATCTAGAACGGTACTATAACAGTAGTGGATCCTGTATAACAAAGGTCGTTGGTTTTATCCGTTATCGGTCAAAATCTTAAATCCTGAAAGTAAAAGTAACGTGACTACTTATCCCTTAATCCCCTTCATAATTCAAACCAGACGTGTCTAATCGGATAACTTGAAATAACTTCAAATCCCACTAGAATACGCTTTATGTCGAGTTGTAAAATTCCTTGGTAACTTTTCTAATTCTGTTCAAAATATATTTTGAACAGTTCTCTTCCGTTAAAAATCATATGATATGTTACGACTGTGCCAGTTAGTTTATCCCTATACTACATATCTGACATATATTGTAAACGTCTTCTATAATATAATGTTGGTATATTATGTTACGATAGTGTTGATTTTACTTAAGACGGAAAGGAAACTTACCCAATCTGACATTGGAAGCAGCAGGGCGATCTTGCACGTAACGATTAAGGGTCATAGTTCAAGGGTCGCTGGAGCAAACCATCTGCTTCTGGATGAGGGGGGCGCAATAATAGAGTCCGAACTGATTGGCGTTTTGGTGTCTCTGCAATCTTCGTGACTTTAATATTTTTTATAAAAATGATCAGTCAGGGAAATTCTGAAGTTACTGTGTATGAAGTGCCGAGAATTTCATTTATGACATCATGTAGGCGCAGTCATTTTTAAATTCCTCAGAATTTTATCGTTATGACGTAATTAATTGGATTATGCAAATTAGGATGCCATCCGCATGATTAAAGCTCGGACATTACAAATTCCCATCTTTAAAAGATTACAGTATGAAATACCTTTATTGTACATTCATGCCTCGAATGTTCTTGGGCCGATGTTTCATGACATCACGAAGTTGAGTGTAGACAGTAACGTTAGCAACAAGACGTGTTCGGTGTGTCTGAAATGTGTGTTGTTCAGCATCAAGAACAGGTGTGTCAGGTGTATTTATGTACATGTATGTGATAGGTGAGGTGTTCAGGAGCAAGGACTGATGTGACTTTTTGTGGTTAGTGCTCAATATAACTTTGTGTGTGTATTTTAGTAGTGTTCAGCACCAAGGACTGGTCGCATGCCTTTGTGTGGACAAAGGCTGGCCTAATTGATTTTTTTGTGTCACAAACTGCATAAATGGCCTTTATTAGGAAATCTATTTATTTATTGTCAAATAGTTTAGTACTCATTGTATTGATTGCCTTGTCATTGTTGCCATACATTGTGCCATGTACAATTGTCGAGCAATAAAGTTCATTCATTGGCAATGCAACAGTACGGTAGGAAATTAAGATACTCACAAGCAATGAACAATTGTGTCTGTGTGTGTGTGTGTGTGTGTGTGTGTGTGTGTGTGTGTGTGTGTGTGCGAGTGTTTGTGAATGTGTGAATTAAAAGCGTTAAGCATTACGAGCCGGTCACATGCTTGTGCGCGGTCTGATTAGATATTAGAATAAGAAACTCTTTGTCAGTAGCACCGAGGTACTACCACCCCGACCGCGGGTAGGATCGCCAAAAAACTATAACAGTCTGTTTGTACTATTAATGTCAAACGCTGCTGCTTTTCCTGATAGACTATACAAAGACAACCTGTGTTAACGTATGTATCACGAGCGCAGCACAAAGTCAGTGTCAATATCACCACCTGTTGATTGCCGACGATGCTGTTCTTGTCTGCTGACGCATGTCTCGCACCACATGCTCAGATCGAAAACAGCGAAAGTCACGAACAAATGTGAATCGACCGTTCTGGTACTACCTTTGGTATAGTCTCCACACGTCAACACTCCCCACCTCATTGTTACCAGAGCGTGCACGACTTCCGAAGCACAAATAAACCGTGCTAGAATTAGTCGCACGCTGACGCACGGGGTCGTGGGATTGCTCTCACTGGCCCAGCTTGAGAAACTGTCGATGTGCGTATTTTGGGCGTTTGCGCGTGTAACATCACGGGAAAACGTCACAATTACGAATCTATTTCACTAAAATTAACTTGAGATGTGTATGCCATGTCTGTATCTATAATCAGAGTGAAAAGCGCAGAGTTCTTTGAGTTCTTTGAGTACTTTCACCCAGCTGTCTGGCCGCTGTCCGTGTCCCTTCGTGGACAAGTAAGCAAGCCAGCAAGGCAGTGATCAGACTTCCGCAAGGACCAGAACACGGTAGCTAAAAATGCGCGAGGTACCAAGGTACGTTCCTCTTTACATAAAGGTGTTATCCGATGATTTCATATCCATACGATAGGTGGTTCAATTGTGACATTGCAAAATCAACTTAGAAATACATTTGAAGTATAAAAACGGACTAAAACCATGTAAGAGCCTTGATAAGAACTGTTCTTTGTCAGGGCGGCTCTGTGATGTCTGACCATAGCTGCCTGGCAAGGAATAGTCCTTCCCGGGCGATGTCGTCAAGACGGACGTTAGAATTTCCCGCATTTGAAAGTAGGGCGTCCTGTTGAAATCACCAAAGGACGCAGACCATCGAAAATGAGCTTTTTAACCTTCCTAGCGCCACGAGTCGATTGTAAAGCCTGCTTCTAATCGACCCTGGCGCTGGGAATTTTAAAGGACCTAAAGACAAGGTCAGCAATGCTGAATACAATGTACTTTACTAGGTGTTTATGATATAACTTAAACAATGCGGTTTACTTGTTGTGCGAAACAAACAAAACGATAGGCTTGGCCTCGATATTTACTGCAGACAATACAGGCTCGATCTTGTTCAAAAGTGCAAAATGCTATGTTGTTTTCGTCATATTCCATAACATTTATTGTGTTACGAAAATGCACCAAAACAGTAGTATTTCCTGATCGCTGAGTGACACAAGTTTGATCTATTTTCCGATAAAAATCGCTATTTTGCACATTTCACTGAGAACGAGCCCATAATGTCTTACATTGGTTTTATAGCATGGATCCCTATATGCAGATGGATTCGTTAAGTCAACTCCACATAAGAGAGGCTGAATGTACGTCATACAAGACACTAGAGTTCGGCGACTTCATACCCTCATGAAATATCTAGAGCTTTTGTAAATCGTATGCAAATAGTTACACATTTACATGAAACATGCATGATTACGTTTACCTTAAACTAAGTTACATAGGTCACAAGTATGAAATTCCCATCAATTACCACTAAGGGGTTGTGGTGTTTTCATGCCAATTATGATATGATGAAGTTCGGTTCTTATTAGTAAGTAAATAGGGGGATGGACGGAAAAATTATGACATACAAGAGCTTATAAAGTTATATGCATGAAGAGCTGGGATTGAGACTAGAGTACAAAGTAGCCTATCATGATATCTCAATCGGTTGATTTGATTGATTTATTTGGCTGTAAATAAATAAATAATCAAACTATTGGCTAATGAGACAAGTGAAGGCGAGATATTCACCAAAGCTCTAAATATTTCAGGGGGGCATGATGTCTCCGAATTCTTGTTTTATTGTTTGCCAACCAGTGTGACAGTTATGCAGCATGGAGACCACTACCAGCGACCCGGTCGCCATCTCTGGTGCGATTGTTAACGCACCGGTGTTGGCAACCTTGTCTGCAGTGACGACAACCATCACGTTAGGAAACGTGACAACATCCGTGACCAGCTACAACCCAGCACACCACGGAGTGTACGGATACTACCCGCCTCTACAACCCCTGCTGAAATTCTTCCTTGTCCTTAAGCTTGTTTGGCTGAATGTTGTAACGTTACCTCGTCTGTGCTGAGAAAAAAACATACGTGTACATGAACAAAATGTAAGTGACTGACAAGGTATTATCTTCGCTAAGAACGTTGTTACGTTATGTTTTCGGGTGCGCGCGCGTCTCTCTCTCTCTCTCTCTCTCTCTCTCTCTATCTCTCTTTCTCTCTCTCTCTCTCTCTTTCTCTCTCTTTTAATTGATGATTTACATAATCATATGCTGATTATGAAAATTAGGGGGAAAGGACATGCAGATTTCGATGGTATTTGCCAAGCAAGTATCTTAAACAGAGATGTGCGCAACGAAATGCAAATTATGCAAATGTGACTTAATTTGCATAATTTGCGATGTTATTGTCTAGTACTTATCTGGCTGAGATGTTATGCTGAAAAGTATCCATCGAAGCCAGGTAGAGTGGTGCGAAGTATCGTTTGGTGTACCCTTCGGGGTCAACTATTACCGTTCGGTACTCTTCGGGGTCAGTATTGTTGGTCTGCTCAACCCATAAAAAGGGCAGTGTTGCCACTGAATTAAAACTTTGACCGATGTACAATCCTAAAAAAAGCATTTACGATAGGCGGCGCAATATCGTCAGATATCGTATGTTTAACCTTAACTTTGACATATCAAAATAAGTAAGACAGACAATATTTAACAACAGCGTATCCTATATATTTACAGAAAAACGGGTCACTGCCCATACTGGTGGATGATACGGGTCATGTAGGGTATGTAGAAGTTCAGATACCGGTTAGTTTTGACTATCGGACAGTTCAGTTTGTGATTGTTCCTAGTCACTCTGCCAGTGATCTGTGCCCTAGGTGTGGTGGCAGCCAGCTCCAGTCCCTGAACTCAGAGTCCATCAGGGATCTAGCGAACTTCAGACACAATTGTTCACCGTCTGGTGGCAAGAGCTGAAGTCCAAGGTGTGCAAGAGCAAGTTCATTACGTTATTTGATGTACGGGTTTTCTGACGAAGCTGTTTTTCTTGCATGTTTGACACACGTGCAAAGTGAGCACATGTGTCAAACCTATCAAAAAACTGCTTCGTCACAAAACCCATGATGAAACCCATTCACCAAAGAACAGTCGGTATCAAACGCGGTTAACAACAACAAACTTCACAATAATGTTTTGCCCATTGTGCAGGGCAATCAAAACAGGGTATAGACTATACATTTACTTGTGAGGGGATTAGTGGCAATGTTCCATGTTTTTCCATCCTTATGGGCATTGCTACAAATGCAAAACTTGTTTCACAATAGGTCTGCAAATATACGTCTGACATCTCCAAGGGCGTGTTATAAATCTTTATGTACAGCACTTTTTTTCGTAAACCGCTCGAGGTCACCCGTTAAATCTTTTCTAACAGCTTAGCCTTGTGTGCTACAATCCGCTTCATTTATGGTCGTACGTAGAATCCACTGCACTGTTATCTCGACTAGGAGATTATCGGGTGGAGATACTTGCTAGCTCACAGAGAGTGTGGTTGCTTTTGTTTATTTCTGGACCAGTGGAGTGCTAAACTGGTGCTTCTGTGCCAATCTTGTTTGTCCACAGTACCGCACGTGTATTGAACCGACATAACTTCCTTCGTCACAACTCTATACATCTACAGCCTCGGTGTCATCCTCCGGATCCGTACTATTGTTGGCTCTTTCTTTTCGCTTGCTTACGGTAAAAGGGAGAACCATCGGTAACTTGTAAGGATGGCACCAGGCTAATACGTCCAAGGCAGTGAGCTTTGAAACAGAGTATGTATCAATGACCTTTAAAAACAGTGCAGTAGAACGAGTAACAAGTTCAATGACCAAGCTTAACTTAGTTTTAAAAAAACGCGACGTAAGGCCGTCATAATCTGCTGGCCTGGCACATTGTTGACAACATATAGTTATCGCTAGGCTACAGCTGAAGTGCTTTTGAAAACTTTGCCCGCTATAAGCATATATTGACCCAGCGGCAAGATTGACTACCCATTGTGCCGGCGTCATAAAGAGCGGGTTGTTTGGTTACTCTGTGAGCGTGAGGTCACAGCTCAGCCAATAGGAACAGGTGGTTGTTTGTGAGTCCGTCGCTATAAAATCTCTGCTCTGTGCAAAGATCAGTCATCAGCCGGCTGAAGGTCCTGACAGACGTCTGCTGAGGTAAGTGTTCCCAGCATAGAGCTGCGTTCTATATCACTGATTTGGCGTTATATTCCTTTACGTTAGGCGTGCAATGTAATATTGAGCATGTCCTGTAGGACCTTGAGGACAACATCGACATGGTTTCGACAGTTTTGAGGTTGTTCTGAGATGCACACGCAAAACATGCACATTCCTTAACTTAGCTGCAACGTTTGTTTTATTTTTGTCGACGATGCAATTCTATATCGATTAAGTGTTTCTATGTGTAGGTGTCAAGCCAAATCGAGCGAACAAAATCTGTTTTTGCTTCGACTTTCTGTGATATGTAGGGGACTGTTAGCGGGCTGTACTTTTTGGGGCGACCTTTGCCCCGAGGTGAGAGTAACGTTTTAACTGTTGTGAACAGCAAGAATATGTCACCGACATGCTTTTGCGCCTTGCGGATAGATAAGGTGTATATCGGCAATTAAAGTGAGGAATACGCTCACGGTCATCCAGTAATTTGAAGGTTCCCTCACCTCCACGGGAGGGGGGTGTTTTCTTGTCCGTTGACTTGTTTACTGGCCACTCAATAGGAATCTACGCACGGAGAAAAACCAATCAAAGCAGAGATGAGAAAAAGTGAATTGCTTCAATGAAAGTTTGTTCTTCCTCGACGTCTATCAGTACAGCCCTATGGTAGCCAAACACCCTAAGGGGTTATTATTCAATGCCTTATCACGTATCAATGTATCCCGTGTATCCTGACTGAGCACGGGGCAACCACGTAATGTCTGCTGCAAGCGCATGGCAAGATCACCGATAGGAGTCCAAAGGTGAAGTGCTGTACTGCACAGAGGCGCATGAGTGACGAAACTATGTGGCGACGCAACAATAGAGTTATAAATCATATGCATCGCAACCAATAGGGACAGGGGGTTGTTTTTAAGATCTGTGCGCGTGCCTATAAAACATTTCCGGTGCAAAGATCAGCTACGGGTCCAGATTTCCTCAAGGCTCTCTTTACATTATACTTTTGCCGTCAGCGCCACTGGCGTCAGCGCCACTGGCGACAGCGGGAACCCCGTGTAAAGACAATTCCCGTCGACGTAGTCCCGCTGTCAACAAATTTTCTCCCGTCAGCTTCGAAGCCGTCGCCCGTCAGCACAGCGGGAGTCCCCGTCAACTTCAAACTCCGTCTAAAGAGAATACGTCGGGCTCGCGTCAGCGGGAGTCAGGGTTTCGGCGATTAGCATAAAACACGCGTTGATTAGCATACTGTAAGTCTACTTAGATCCCCGGCATATATATAGAGAGAGAGATTCGCGGGATCCGCGGCGACTTTTGTGCCGTGCATTCATTTCCCCGCGGATATATTTATCGTACTTGTGCCCCCCTCCCCACATTTACGAGTGATGAGCATGGAATATCTACACATAAACAAGGCTTTGCATTGTAGTTTAATACGGGCGGGGAGACGCCGTCTACCGTTGTACAATCATACAATTTTGTTTCTTGCTTTTGTTATGCTTACGCCCGATACTTTCTACAAGATGGCGAAATGCAAGCACCGCAGGTGTCTGTCAGATTTCCGGGCGGTGTGTCTAGAGACGTCGCGACAGCGGCCTCCCGACAGCGGGAAATTTCGCCGCTGACGCGAAAAACGTAATGTAAACTGCGCCGACCCACTAGCGCGAGCTTTTGGAGACATTCTCCCCACTATGAGGGTTACCCACCACCTAGAGATCGCCTGTTCCCAATAAACAACTTCAAAGCTAGAAACCCTCGAGCGGAACGTGTTTTTCATAACTAAAAGGATTGGAACAGGGATGGAGGAATAGTAGCGGGGAGTGTGAAGTGGGTGCTTTTTTCTCTGTCAGATCTTTTTTCTCTGTCAGATTTAATATCAGATCAATTTGGGCATGATTTTTTTCTCTTAGCCTTATTCTTTTTATATCTTTTAAGCTTATTCCGCAAGTCATACTTTTTCTATAATCCTCTCAAATGATTTCCCCAAATCCACCCTCATGATGCTGGTACATGTACGTCTAGCTCACGGATGTTAATCGGCGCTACACTAGTGGCAGCGGTGGGATTAGGCTGTTCGCAAGTACAAGTTTGAGGCGGGCGGTACAATGAGTGACCCCTGTAATTGCTTTAGATTCTTGACAAAGTTTATATACTCTTTAGTAGAGATCTTAATCAAACAAACATACAAACAAATGAATACGGATTATAGCCACAAGACTAATAAACCGCTTTCTTTACTACGCTACATCGGCGGCATTCAGTCCTTAGCAAATTGAAGAGGCCGCGTTCAGGCATATCTTCCTGCAATTACTTTAGATCCTTTAAATAAAAATAAATGGCTTACGACAAGTCTTATAAAGTATATAGATCAATAAAAAGGCGTATTAAACATGCTGCTTTCTGTCGTGACTTATTTTGCCGTTCTGTGCTTTTCAGCTATTCTACAGTTTGAAGTAAACCGGATCCTTCGGTACAAGTGGCAATGTTGCTGCTCCTGTCCGCACTGCTGGTGACGGCAGCGGCCGTGACGGTAAGTATCAAAGCAAACTTTCAGTATCTGGTATCTCGGACGCTGCGGCCCTTTGCGGAAATGAAAAATCGAAGTTTATGTCAATAAATTTGCACAAGCTATGCTCTTAAATAATTTTGGGTACGTTTTGGGTTTTTGTTGTCTTTTATATCATACTTTTCGTTCACAAAGACTGCCCGGCCGGGCCCCGGATTTGAGATGTGACCCTAGCATAACCAGACCAACTCGGCCCAACATCGGCCCTAATACTAACCCTGGCCGAGTTGACCAGGGTGCTGGGCCGAATTGACTTGTCGAGTTGGTAAAGGGCCGAATCATCCTGACCCCCAGCATCTGTATGTGTTTTGTATGGGCCTTAAAGCTTGTATGACCGGTATACCTACCCTTCAGCGTAATACACTAGCAGCTTCGTAGGTTTCAGTGCATATAGCCCTCTCACAATGGGACTGATATCTCAGAAAGTGCACTTCACCTTTCATAATTGGTAGAATGATATCAACCATCCACGTACACATCAATTGTCGCCCGTTAAAAAAAAACGTTTGCGACCACATTCTGTAAATCTAGTCTGCATAACGCAAACTCCCGCCGTCCGGGACTTTTACGGCCCCTACCCTGACCGGTTACGGGCGGCCGCTATAAGCGATTGGTATATCATGTTCTATATGTCTGTTCTGTCATTTGTTCAACCTTCCTGACTGACTTGGATTTCGAAATGGAGGCAACTTTTTTTGCCAATATTTTTTTCGCACGCTCGTATCAGTTTGAATGATGTCTTCCATGTACTTAAATCGGTATGGCCTAAGTTATATATCCCATTTGGCTAATTCTAAACAGCATCCAAAAGTCTGCTAGCCAATTCAGAACTAAGATGACTTTTGATTCTGTTCCTCAAGTTGTACACCTGTGTATGTTCTTCTTTCAGCCCACCATCAACCAGGTCGACATCAAATGTAAGTCTGATACACTTTTGCCACTCTTAACGTCAGTTAAATAAAGTGATGTACAGTCAAAACTGCACAAGAATACCACCATGGGGACCGATAAAATCTGGTCTACGTCACCATAGACAGGATTCTTACACATTGGACAGGTGGTCATTATTATATAGAGGCGGTCCCCTGTACAGGTTTATGTGTAATTTGTGTCTGTCGGGATTCCCGCAAATGTAATGCCGACAACGTTTAGTTCACTTTAACATATCAGTTAATGTATATTGGAGTGAAAATAAACGCTTTGATAGCTAAGGGTGAGATATATGCTGTATTGCTTGTCGGTAGATAGTTGATTACCATTAACATTCAGAGGGCATCGTGCCCCGCCCGGTCTGTACAGAGAGCAACATGTAGTTACATGTGTAGCTAACCTTTATTACTACTAGTAGCAGTGTGCACGGTGGACAAAGTTCGACGTCCACTCGGAGGGGACCACAAGAAACCTGCTAGCTACAATAGGGATGGATATCTGGGGTTGATGGCACTTTTTAATACCGTCCGGAGATCTAGAATTTCTTTTCAAAGTATTTTTTCTTTTCTTTTGAATGTAGGGTATTAGTCAAAACGAGAAAAGAGTAATGATCATGAAAAATCTCGGTCGGCATAGGAGACCAGTAGTCAGATAACTATATAAAGCCAAACAAATAAATCAAATCCCCACATCTGCTATACGGTTGGTGGGCGGTGTCGGTCAAAGTTCATCACGTGCCCGTCTAGCACAGACCTGCAGACTGCAATTCGCGAGTCTCCTAGCAACAGTGCAGTCAGAGTTGTGTTACGCCTAACATCTGCATAGAATCCCAGCGGACCAGTCCCGTGACGTCAGGCTGCAGAACTCCTTGCTTCAACTGGAGGCCGGTAGGAAAGTCAGCAAACAGTACTCTCCAAGCAGAGGTATGATCCGGGGTATTTTCGCGGTATTTTATACGTCTTTCTACTTTTCCGTTTTATGTTGGGTCTGACCCTCCTCGCAACATAAAACGGAAAAGTAGAAAGACGTATAAAATGGTATCAGGACAACTCGGCACCAAGACAACTCGGCACCAAGACAACTCGGCACCTGGACAACTCGGCACCAGGACAACTCGGCACCAGGCAGGACAACTCGGCACCAGGACGATTCGGCACCTTAATATTTTTTGCACATTATGTGTATGTATACTATGCAAAGTAACGATTAATCGAAAATCTATGTGAATACATAAATCTATATATTTGAAATAACGTTATATTGTTTTTTTCCTTCTCCTACCATATACTGTAGGTTTGAAAAGTTATGCTGGTCTGTTGTGAGTTGGTAAATTTGAAATAATCAGATGTTAGCAATAATAAAAAGAACATGAACGTTTTAGTACAAAGGAACACTGTGAGATTATAACATTATCGGCCTGAAAATGGAGTTAAGTCCTCTGGGCACATACACACCAAATTCTAGGTTATTTGGTTTTAATACCGGTGCATAGGATCCAAAAATGTACATTTTCGGTCTAAAAATCGCCCCAAAACACTAGAATTAAACATTTTGAAGCAATGTATGCCAGAAGTGTTCACAGAGTTCTATGGGCATATGTCCTTGGCATCCTTGTGCCAAATTTCAAGCCATTTGGTTGTAATTCCAGGGCACAGGAGACCCAAATATACACTTTTTGGTCTAAAACTAAGAAAAAAGTAAAACTAATAATTCTAAAGGTACCGATGTATATCGTTACATAGTATGCCGGATTTTTTTACATTCACACACATAATGTGTAAAAAAAGATCTTGGTGCCGAGTTGACCTGCCTGGTGCCGAGTTGTCCTGGTGCCGAGTTGTCCTGGTACCGAGTTGTCTTGGTGCCGAGTTGTCTTGGTGCCGAGTTGTCCGACATTCCCTATAAAATACGTCGAAAATACCCCGGATCTTACCTCTGCTTGGAGAGTAAGCAAACAGTGGCAATAAGCTAGTTCGGAGTTGCTACTACGCATGTGCAGTGTCAAAGGTGAAGGCCCCCGCGACGGAAACAGTGCTCGCCTCCACATTGTCTCGATTTGCATAACAACGCCCAGACGGGTCTTGTTTTCGTCGCGGGGGCCTTCACCTTTGACACTGCACATGCGTAGTAGCAACTCCGAACTAGCTTATACATCGTACGTCATTCCTCCTTGTCAGAGCTTGACGTTGGTCCAGCAAATAGTTAACTGTCTAGACGACTCACTGGACGCTTTGAGCGGGTATAGCCTCCACTCGCAGGCTTCAGGGAGAAACGGATGTTGAGACGCCGAATTTCGGACACCACAGTCGCCATGTTGATATATATGATGTTATATAGCGCAGATCTATCCTGAGTCTCGACTGAAAAAAGCTGTAGCGTGCGATTCGAGGTAACAGAAATGGCTTAGTGCTTTCAATCCCTCATTACTCTGTAACTTGTTAGCTGCACTACAGGGTCATGAGAGGCCAGTTTAATACGGGTATTAGAAAATAACCCCCATCTGGAGCAAGTTTGGAGTGAAAGACTAATTAAGCCAAGTGTGGCCATCATGCGGTCGGATCGAAAATTGCAACAACACAATCTGTGAAAGGAATATTGGGTTGTATGGTCATATGAAGAAGCTTAATTGACCTGCATGCCGATCTTCTGCAAGGCATAGGCAAGCTATTTTCATTTGGCATACTTCGTAGAGAACGCTTTTTTATCCCTGTAATTTGTAACAAGTCAGGCACTATTTGCGTAATTTCCTTCCTGAATTTAGCATACTACAAAGAGCCTGTAACATCTTGGTACAACAATTCATTTGCACACACCTGGTTATTTTTACATTACTCACGGGCTTAAGGATTTGGGCCAATAAAGGTCCCCAGTATTATATCTGGCCCAATGAGGATGGTTTCCAGGCTCACTCTGAATATACCTGCTTAGTGCATGCATGTAGCATTTGCCTCCCTACACAGTACCACTTGTCTCCGTGGTGCAAGCACTAACACAACCCTGCTGCTTGCCCATATGGACCAATTTTCGTGGATCCAATATGGGCCAGAGTTCCATTCTAGGGTTGGACACCCAGCTAAGACATGTTGTAAGGGAATGCTTTTGTCATTTCGGATGGTGACGTAAAGCCAGCGACCCCGTGTATGAGGAAGCTTGTGTGGCCTATTAGCCTCAAGCATCAAACCTAACTGCACGTAAAAGAACCTAACACACTTATCGAGAAGAGTATGGGTGACTGTTATGCTTGGCCAAATACGTGATCCGTAGTGAAGCAGGATTGTGCTACTAGTACTAAGCTGCTTGAAAAGAGAAAAACTATGGCCCAATTGAGAGTTTGGTAACCATGCTATCTCTGAAATAGTCCTTACCTGCATACATGTAGTATTTGCATCCCTACACAGTCCCACAGCCATGCTGGAATGACAAGGCCACCATCCCCACCTTCCTGCACCATGGATCCCCCATGTACCTGTCCAGCGAGTTCGTGCCCAGGTGCGACGACCACGGCATGTACGAGTCCGTCCAGTGCCACGGCGTGGAGTGCTGGTGTGTCACCCCCTGTGGGGAGGAGATCGAAGACACCAGGACGACTGACTGGCCTGTCTGCGGTTAGTGGATCACTTGGGATCATAACAATTCGGCCCTTTACAGTCTGATTAGCTATGGACAAAGTTGGTAAAGGGATGAAGCATCTGACGTCGATATCCGTCTCACTCTCATTGGTATAAGCTCAAAGAACTGTTGTGTGGAAGCTTAATTCTGTGAAATTGAAACAAACTGTTCAATCATTATTGTGAAATGTATATGATTTCTTAAGCTTATGTTTTGTAATTTTCTTTAATATATAATTATTTGTAAAGAGCTTTCTTTGAAATCAGTTATTCTTAAGATACCCTTAAGGTTCCTAAATAGATAAGATAAAATAAAGACACTAAGTAGTGTCAGAGAACACAGGTTGTTCAGGAAAACCAACTGTACTTTTCAGTTGAATTTTCCATGAAGGAAATGCGTCTGAATTGAATGCTTGAGAGTTATTGCAACTTCTTTTTTCCCTCAGAAACCCACCAGCTTCCGTGCAGGAACTTGGAGAGGTCCAGTGGACACACTCCATCCTGTGACAAGCATGGCTACTTCCTGGCACAGCAGTGTGATGGGGACGAGTGCTGGTGTGTCACCAAGTGTGGCCAGGAGATCACTGGGTCTCGCACCCAGGGAAACCCACGCTGTAGTAAGTATTATTATGTACTGAGGGAAACTCATGCTGTAGGAAGTAGTGTAGCATGTGTACTCAGGAAAACCAATGCTATATTAAGGAGTATGTACAGCATGACATTGTATACTTAGCAAAAGCCACGCTAATTTACTAAGAAGTACAGTAAGCCTACTCTGAGAAATCCATGCTGTAATAGGAAGCACAGCATGTACTGTACCCTAAGGGAAACCCATATGCAGAAGTCATTTATGATACAACATTACTGTACTCAAGAAAATCTGCAAAGTAATCATATATAATATTAGTAAGTAGTACAGTATGTGACTGCTAGGGAAACTTAGTCATACACCCAGGGAAAATGTCAGATGCAGATCTGATCGTTTTGTCTTATTTCAGGCCAGTTCTTCAAGCGGGAAAAGACCCAGACTCGCCAGTCCAAGCCCAACGTGTGCCCTGATGGTGACAGCCCTAAGCGCTGCCCTAGGGAGGACATCTGTAAACACCTGACATGCCCAGGCTTCCCCGACGCACTCTGCAAACCCAACAAGTGCGAAGGCTGCCGTCCTGAGTTCTTTGACAGCAAGGGCAAGAAGATCACCTGCTCTGATGGTAGGTCACTGATTTTGAGATTTAGTTTGTATTACACATTTATCTCATACCTAGGCCATGATTACGTTAGATAGGGGTGTTCTTGGCCAGTCCATATTTGACGGCTTCTAATTTTATCGCACCAGCTTGCATAGAATAATTTGAAAGCCTTTCATGTGTCGAACATTTGAATACCAGATTCAGGTGTTGAAACTGATATTCTTACAACTGTTTTGTTTGAGGACACTTAATCTTTTTAACTTCTGGCACATTTCACATTGAAATGTGTGTTTTCTCGGGTGGATATGCCATTCATCTGTCAGGTGATCCAACCCATGGTGGGGCTGTTACCTTGGGTGATTTGGAATACACCATGTGATATAATGTATTATAAATAGTTCAATTGTTATGTATGTTCAAGTTGCCATACATTGTACAAAAACTATGTACCCGTTGCAATTGTTGAGCAATAAAGTTCTTCTTTTACTTATCTGTCTAGGCAAGTAACACTGGAACTGTTACAATGTTGTGATTTCACTAGTATTCAATATTGGTAATGGATTTTGGGGCTGTTATTATTATTTAGCTGTACTACTTGATATAGTAAGTAGTACAGCTAAATAAATCTGTTTTCCAGAGAAACTTGGGATGTGCCCGGCTTTCTTTGAGGTGGACACCTCTGAGCACTGCGAGCCTGAGTGCAGCTCTGACTCCGACTGCTCCGGCTCAGACAAGTGCTGCTTCAGCGGATGTACCACTCAGTGTCAGCATGTCACCTCTGGTTGGTGCAAAATCATAACCACCACTAACTGTGTATTGTTACTAGTAGCTAGACATTAGGCTTAATGTATCTCTGTAAGCTTCTTTGATCAACCACTTCATTAAGGAAGCAATGCAAAATTTGAAAAAATTCTAGCTTATTAAATATAAACTTTTATTTGCTCTTCATTGTCTATGTACATGTAGCTGCACAGAGAATTGCTGTCTGATATTTCAACACTGTCTATGTCCTCTGGATAATGAGGTTTTTTATTCATAATCTAGGTTTTTACAACAACAACAAGCAATGTTTTGGTGAAAGTCTGTCACCTTCCTCAGGGCAATACTGACTGGTACTATTCCACATAGCAGCTAGGTGTCGCTGCTAATAATGCGGTCCCAAACATAAAGTATTGTTACATGAAAGTCATAAACAAGATAGATATTGCCCAGCAGCAATGAATAAAGAAAGTTAACAACCAAAACATTGGTTGTAAATATCTTGTTATCCAGCAACTTTACAACCTGCAAATAATTATTGTTCATCGATGTCCATGTTTTCTTTCAGATAAGTATGGATCTTGCCCCTTGGAGAGCAGCTTTGAAGACAAGAGCTGTGAGGTGCGCTGCAACTCTGACTGGGACTGTGCTGACTCTGAGAAGTGCTGTTCCAATGGCTGTGGCCAAGTCTGTGTGTCCCCTGCTATTCCCAGTAGGTTTTCTGTATGGCAGAAATTTCTTCAATTTGTAAAAGAAATGAAAGTTAACTTCTGTTGATATTTGTCTAACGAATGTCGAGCTAATTTTGGATCCAAATAAAGTCAAAGTCAAGTCAAAGTTCTTCTCTTGCATCTTACGTGATAGTGAGATTTCTCACCCATTGTAACCTTTACCCATAAAAGGAAGGAAAGCTCACAAGTACATAACTCCATTTATCAAATAGTATTTAGGTAAAAATGTTGTTCTCTAATGTTTTTCCAGATAAGTCACAGTGCCCTGCGATGTGGCAGATCTCTGAGGAGATCTGTAACGACGTCTCCCTGATGTGTGAGTCTGACAGTGACTGTATTGATGATGACATCAGTTGCTGCAGCACCAAGTGTGGCAAGAGATGCACCAGCATCACCACCACAGGTCAGAACACCTGGGTCATGTCGGGGGTAGAATACATGCCATTGGTTAAGTGCCCAGTCACATACAATGTACGTCTTGTGAAACAGTCAACATGCTTGTCGAATGAGTTCCTCTTATTTTGTATTTCTGTAAGAATTCATACATTAAGATTGAAACAGAATTCAATCTGTCCAATACAGTGCTGCCACCTTGTGAAGAGGAGAGGACCACCATTCCAACGACCACCTTTGGAGGAGTGTCCCTGCCCGTCCTCGGCCACTGGTACCCCACCTGTAACTCTTCAGGGTTCCACACGCCCAAGCAGTGTCACCCCACCAGCGGACTGTGCTGGTGTGTCGATGCCTGCGGTCGCCCCATCGATGGAACACACACCTATGAAGAGCTTGAATGTAGTAAGTCTGCTTTTGAGCTGTAAATGCTGTTTCTTCTTTTCATGTTTCTCAACAATGATAGTCAGAGAAGGTGTCACAGTCTGTGCAGATCATATCATTGATCTCTTTCTTCAACCAGTGTTCTAGATAATTTAGGATATATCATGATATTATGCACAATGCCTAATTTCTGGCGTCAAATGGTAGAGTGGATAGGCTAGAGTTCTTGGCTAGATGTTGTGTTCTTGGGAAAGGCACTTGACGTGACTTTCCTCACCGCACCCAGGTGTAGAATGGTGAACCTGACTTTGGTTGGGCAGGTAAAAGGCGGTGGAAGGAGAGGGATAGGCTCTACATTTCAATACCTTGCCCTAGACACTGAGTGGATAACAACCCACTGCCCCTACGGCCTCAAAAAGGCTTTGGGACTGCCTCTCATCTCCGTCCTTGTTTTCAAGTACAATTTCTCTCTAGTCTGCAACAGTCCTAACATGATACTTTGTTCACCTAACCAGGACCTAGGAACGCCCCCTGCCATGAGGCTAAGTCTAACCTGCTGCGCCCCGGCCTGCGGCCTTTGCTAGGAGCCTTCAAGCCACGTTGTATGGAGGATGGTTTCTTTGAGACCAAGCAGTGCCAGGGGTCCATGTGCTGGTGTGTGGACAAGTGTGGCCATGAGGTTCCCAACACCAGGGGCCATCTGAAGGACGTCACTTGTGGTAAGTGTATCATATCAAACCCAAACGTCTTTTTTTTTTTTCTTTAAAAAAGTTGCCATTGTTGAATGATCACTCAAACTCATGATCAGTCAACAATGTTGACATGCATTTAAGTAAAGCCCCGGTCACACTAAACTCACGTCGTACCTACGATGCACGTACGATGCATTTCCCGTACAACGCAGGTAAATCGCAGGTAAATCGCAGGTAAATGGTAGGTAAAATCAGCTATCGCAGAGCGTCGGGCAATGTTCAAAATTTCATCCAACGTCGTACGATTTTTATAGCCTCATATTTAGGCTTTATTGCGGCCTTTTTATCTAATGATGAGGTGACGAATTCATAAATTTCGACCATGTTCTGATGGTTTCAGTTACCCTGATATATTGCCGATGCTGATGCAAATTGTAACCATCATAAGACAATAGCAACCAGAAAACAGTGCGTCCGTAGAATAGCCTGCTTCCTAGTTTAGATTTTCTACGTGTCAGGACCAGAACCAGGCGCATATAATTGCTTTATGTCTGTATACACCTGGGTTTATAATTAGATCATACCTCAGTCCTATCCTGTCTCTTTTTTCAGTTTCAGTCTTTGTTTGACGTTTTATGCCTATTATGTGCTTTCTTTTTGATGGACAATACAACTGGCCTGTCATACTCTTTCTCTGGGCCATCCGCAAACTGTTCTCTTGGCAAACTAAAAGTAGAGACAGGATGGGACTGAGGTATGATATAATTATGAACCCACGTGTGTATAGCCATGAAACAATCGTATGCATCACCTGCGCGCGATACTTGATCTGACACGTGGAAAATCATAGCCTTGAAAGCAGGCTCTTCAGCGGGCACGCTGTACAACGGTTGCCAATGCGCTCTGGTGGCTGCACTTTTCAACAACATCGACAATATCAGGGAAAACTGAAACCATCAGAAAACGATCGAAATGTATACATTTTTCACCTCATTGGTATAAAAAGAAGGCCGTAGTGAAGTCTGTATTGGGGGCAATAAAATCGTACGGCGACGGAGGGAAAATTTTGAACATGTTCAAAATCATCTTTAGCTGCATTTTTCGACGTAGGACGCTCGGCGATGGCTACTTTTACGTGCGATTTACCTGCGATTTACCTGCGATTAACCTAGGTACACTAAAAAAAACCATCGTACGATGTACCTATGTTATATGTGACCACCACTTTGTATGTGTTAACTATTGCACCCGGCTTTTCCCAAACGTACGACGTACGGCGCTGTCATGACGGAAGAAACCCCATCGCAGGTACGACGTGAGTTTAGTGTGACCATAGCTTAAGGAGGCTAGAAAGCACTTAATGTCCTTGCTTTAAGGGACACCCAGTCCTAAAGCATTTAAGGTTACTTTATGTTTTGTTAGTTTTCATAGATGTTGTTTGTACTTAAACAGACCAGTGCCCAGACAACCAGAGGGCCTTCCACTGCCCCAAGAACCCATGTGACGATGTCACCTGCCCTGACTACCCCGAAGCTAGGTGCTTCCCATCCATCTGTGGTGGCTGCAAGGCTGAGTTCTTCATTGAACAGGGGAAGAAGGTCCAGTGCAATGTCAGTAAGTACCTTCTCAGACACTCAAAAATTATAACCATCACCATGATATACTAGACACGTCTTCCTGATGTACCTTGTGACAAAGGACTTTCGTGACTTGATGCTAGTGGGCACTAGATCGAGAGGTCACAGGTTCAATTCCTTGCATTGCCGGGTGTATGTTCTTGGGAAAGGTACTATACATGACTTTCCTCACTCTACGCAGGTGTAAAAGTGGGTACCTGACTTAATTAGGTTGGGTAGGTAACACTAACAGGCTGTGGAAGGAGAGCCCTTAAGACACAGTGGATAACAACCCACTACCCCTTCCACCTCAAAACGAAAGGCTATGGGACTATACGTTTATGTATAAAGGACTTTCACGTGTTTGCTGTGATTGTTGATTGAGGGTGTGTATTGTTCCGTGTGCATACAGTGAAGAACAACACCTGCCCCTTGATGGAGGACATGCCCCAGACATGCGAGACTGAGTGCGCTCATGACGGGGAGTGCCCGGGGACCCACAAGTGCTGCTCTAATGGCTGCGCTTCCGTGTGTGTCAGCCCCATCACCGAGGGTAAGATGCAACAAGGAAACCTCATCAACTTTTAACAGTATTTGAATATGCAACATTGGTGAAGGGTTTTTCTATTAAACTTTGACGTTGGTTGGAGTTACACTTGAGAACATGAAACTAACAACTCTGCATCTGTAACGTCATCTATATAGCTGGTATAGCTGCCCTTCAGCGTAACACACCTGAGAGCTGCACGTGGAATGGCAGCAGCTGGCTATATTACACCCAACAACATGTCACACCTAACTTTTGCACATCTAGCTGCAAGTTTTCATGTCCCTTCTGTACTTGGTGGCAATGAATTTTACTCTACAATAAAACATATCAACATGATAGTTCTAGGAAAATACAGATTTTTGAATATATCAATCCTAGTATGTTAACTCAGGAGACGTGAATGTCTCACTAACGTTGGGTTCTGCCAATAGAGCGGCCGGGAAGTTGCCCTGCCATCACCTTCGGCGATATCGGATCCTGTTCCACCACCTGCTACAGTGACTCTGACTGCTCCGGCATTTCCAAGTGCTGCTTCAACGGCTGTGGCAAAACTTGTGTCCATCCTGAGCCTGTTGGTAAGTCAAATATACGATGTGAGACAAAATGGGGAAGGCCTTGAATGTGTTTCCTTTTATCCAACCGAACCTTAGCAAAAAATCCGACGACCCTAACCTTTTCTTTGGTCAACCGCTGGCAGGAGATGTAAGATTTGACATCAGGGTGATGATCATGAACCAAAACAGAATTCCAACTTGTCATTCAAATTTTCATTTCACACCCTGTTGACACATAAAGGCTTTGAACAGTTGATGTAAGCACCATACTTATGTTCATTTTACTGATATACCTGTGCTTGTAGAATGTAACTTTATATCTGATAATAATATGCTGTTCAAAATACCTGTGGCCTGACTATAGGGACTTCAAGAAAATGGTTACAGTATGAACAGTCATTGTAGACCTGGTTATCATTACATGAACACTGAGTGGGTTCAATGGTAGAATAATCTACGGGATCACCAAAAAGGATTACAATTATGGTCCTTAATATGCATGGACAGACGGAGACAGTAATTTGACTACAAGTTGTTTGACTGTGAACTGTTCATGATATATTAGTTTTGTACTTTGTAAATTGTATACAATCACTTTATAGATTTTTGTCTGTTAAACGCTCACTCTTAAGCTTGCATCCACTTTCCACAGTCCATGAGGGTGAGTGCCCTGTCCAGTGGGAGAAGACATGCACCACGGAGGAGAACCAGTGTGAGGTGGATAATGACTGTATCGGCAGCCAGCGCTGCTGTAACAGTGGCTGTGGACTGCGCTGTATCTACCCAACTCAGACCAGGACCATCAAGTCTGACATCGAGAGCATTACTGTCAACGCCATCTTCACCGCCAGTATCACCAGGGGTAGGCTTTCCTCCGTCCTGCATTTGAAATACTGCAAAAGGGGAAATGTTTGTGGTTGTTTTATGTTCGCAGTTTTTCCGATGATTCTTTCACCTCAAACTTAAATCCACTGCAAATGTTTGCTCTTAGCACAGTAAATCCCTGCATGGTAGTGTTGACCACAAACTTAAAGCCACTGCAAACACTCCATTTTCTCCCTAATGCAAAATTAGATCCTTGCAATCATCTGCCCTTTCACAGTAGTACATTGTGGGGAGAGTACATTGTAATGTTGGACAGTTTGGATACAGTGTGTACATCCAATTTCTGGTTTTGTATTATAAAGAAATCCTGTTACAGTAGTAAACTGTAACATACTTTGCAGGATATATATAGCCACAGATAAAATAATTATGTGCTAATTCCTGCGTTTGCTAGTTCACATTATGCAATACCTCAGACGAAGGATTAGAAAGGAATTTGGAAAAGAATACTGGACACACTTCAATCTGTATATAGCCACTCTTTGGCATAACACATCAGCTTCACAGGCCACAGTGCAGCAGCAGCTGGTTGTATTACACTGAACGACCTGCTGTCACAGCTAATAACCTTAAAGTTTGCACATGTATCTACATGCAGCTGCAAACATTTTTATAGCTTCACAACATGTATATGATAAGCTTAAGGCTAATATTAATGATAGCTCCCTCTTCTTTTTTTATCCAGAAATGACCAGTGGACAGTGCCCCCACCCAGATAACCTGCAGTGTAACCACCTGAGTGAGTGCCTGCAGGATGAAGACTGCAGTGATGGCAGTATCTGCTGCAGCAACGGCTGTGGATTCACCTGCACCCCTCCTTGGACCATGGGTTCGTCATAGATTATGATTATGATTATGGTATTTAAGAATGAAGCCTTGGATGTACCGATACCAGGGTTCCCTTTTTTATTGTACTGTATATTGTCAGAACTCTGCCATAGTAGGTGAATTACTAGTATCGTTTTCTAATGTGTTGAACACAGTTTTCTTTTGTTACACGTCTCTTTTGATCACTAGTACCTCTAATGTCATATTAAGCAAAATTTTTTAGATACGTTTTCAATATACTGTAAATTCATTAACTTTTGCAGTGGACCAGGTTATATTTTGCAGTTGGAGGGAAAAAAGTATTTTGCAGTGTTTAAAATTTACAGTTGAAACAGTTCAAATCAGTAGTACAGATACTGCATCAGAAACACAATCATGTTTGCGGAGGTCACCGCAAAAGTCATGGATTCCGAAATAAAACCGCCATGAAAGCTTCAAGATTTACAGTTGTGCTCAGTATGTTGTCTTTGTTCACTGCAGAGAAATACGGCCAGTGCCCCATGACTTCCGCTGCGTTTGACAAGATCGGCTGCAGTCTGGAGTGTGACGGTGGGATGTGTAACCACCAGTGCAGTGATGACGGCGACTGCCCAGGATTCTCCAAGTGCTGCATGGACGGCTGCACCCGTGTCTGCGTCAACCCCTGGATGTTTGGTAAGCAGTCCTACCATATCTAACCTTTGCAATGTCTTTCCTTTTTTGTTGGTTTATCTAATATAGATGTTTTGCCCGAAGAAGAGTAAAGAGTAAAGTATTGTTTTGGGCTTGTCTGTCTGTGTGTGTGTTTGTGTGTGCATGCAATGCTGCACTGAAAACTAGTATACATCCTCATCGGATGCTGCTACTTTTGTCTACGGGAGTTGCGTTGTAGGATCCCAAAGCAAAGAGTTTGGGTGGAGTCTGCCAACTTTCATTCAGCCTTGTCCATTCCATCAGTCATCTGTCCATTCCATCCCCACAGTGCGTGATGGTCAGTGCCCCATGTGGACCCAGGAGGATATCCAGGAGTGCAGCAGCAGCTCAGAGTGCTCCAGCGACACTGACTGTACCTCGGAGAAGAAGTGCTGCAACACGCCCTGTGGAGGAACTGTCTGCAGCAAGCCTGTCACTGAGTCCTGTAAGTGCTAATAATGCACCATGTGACTATGTCACGCTTTTGTCTTAACCTACATGTAGCTGCAGTGCAAAGTAGAATCAGTCGTTATTGCCCTGAGAAAGGTGACACAGCTCTTGTATATACAATGTATGTGGTTGTGAATAGAAAAGAAGTTTACTGTAATTATTATAACTTTGTTACTCAGTCATTTGCCAACCTGATGAAATCTTTCATGGATCACACTCTTACATATGTATTATCTCTGGAATTACATACTGCAGCATTCATTTTGAATATTCTGTGATGTACAGTAAGTGGTAAATAAGCAAACTGTTGTTTCACCATTATTGATTATGATGAATCCATGGATCCTTGTACTTTAACGGCCAATTCATTTGGGGAGATGAAATGCTTCTGCTGGAGCGACGCAAATTTTTTCTGCTCACTGCTGATGTACGTTATTGCATTATGGCAAAAATGCCAACTGTAGTCACTTTGTCAAAAACATGACTGGACCTGTATGACTGTTAATTTCTTAGTGGACACATGCACCTTCCAAGGCTTGACCCATCACCATGGTGACATGTGGAGCCCCGATGTCTGCACCGTCTGCAAGTGTGTGACCGGAGTGACCCGCTGCACTCCTCTACATTGTGATGCCATCCCGGCTGGCTGCTCTCCCGTCCACGTGGACGGCCAGTGTTGTCCGTCCATCCAGTGTGAAACTAGTGCTGAAGGTAGGAGAGTCATAACAGACTGTACTGCTGTAGTTATCATCGAGATCTAAATTAAGCCCGCCATTTGGTCCATAATAGGTGCTTCTCCCATTGGGTCAGTTAGTTCACACTCTAAGTGAGCAATCAAGCTGGTCTCAATCATGTAGCCTGTAACCTTGGAGTGGTTTTTTGGCTCACACATTGATGTGACCATCATCAATCCAGGCTGTTATCACTCCTATGGAGGAACCCCTCCCTTGACTGACTCCAGTCTTTTCAGTTTCAGTTTATATAGTCAGCCAGGAATACATTTCGCCTGGTGGCAAAGATTCCTGGGGGGATTTCTGTGTCTTGCAGTTGACCATTGAGTAACAATATAATGCATCATCATGCCAATTGGCATCATCAGTCCTTTAATTGTATCATGAACTGAGTCCTATCTTAGATAACCCAACAGAATAGATATCTATAACTACATAATATAATAGTTATATCTTCACCATTAGGCTGTGAATCAATTACACTGAAAGCATCGTCAATGTTCTGGTAGTTTTAGGTGTTAAGATTTGAAAAGTTAGTCTTGTTGGCCTGAATTTAAAAAGTGTGTCTTCCTACCAGCTGATTGGTGTGAAGACGAGCGCATGGTGAGGCACATGCATGGCGAGCGGTGGTCCCTGGACAGCTGCAGCTACTGTGAATGCATCCACGGGCAGATCACCTGCTCCCAGTACACCTGCACCAGCGACGTGATGAGGAACACCACCGGCTGCACTGTCAAGCACGTTCCCGGCAGGTGCTGTCCTGAGGTGGTCTGTCAGGACCGTAAGTCTTCTGTCTTCTTTTCTATACCCTCAAACAACCTTAGTATGGGGTATCACTGAAGGGATGGGGGTGTGTGCAGGGATTATGGCAACCCAGCCCTAAAGGCCTGTACTGTCTCTAATTGCACATTGAAAAATCTTTGTCTGCTGGGATTAACTGATATTTGAGATCATGGCTTCCTGTGGTTTGCCTTCGGGCAGGTTTAAGGTATTGATCTGTGGGTACGTTAAAACGTGTGATATTTTGTGACGGGCACCTCTCTTCTATCAGAAAGGAGAAGCAATTGTAGGCCTGCAATTATTGACGCATGAAATAAGAGGCACAAAAGTCAGTGAACAACACAAAATATCTCTTTGGCCCTCATATTTCAGTAGGGATCATTGATCTTACAGACTATGCACAGTTAATCCAATTTTACCAGAGAACCTCTAGAGCAAATTCCATGTCTCATAATGAAAAATCATCCCATCTGTTCTCTCCAGGCTGCATCGATCACTACGGCCACCTGCGCTATGAGAACGACATGTGGTACGTGGATGCCTGCACCATGTGCTCCTGTGTCAATGGGAAGACGGAGTGCACTGAGGAGCGGTCCAGCTGCTCCGTGCCAGAGGAGCTGCACCCTGACTGTACCCTGGAGAAGGTACCTGGGCAGTGCTGTCCCAACGTGAACTGCCCTGTGGAAGGTAAATAATGGCGTGGTCTTGCTTGTCTCTACCTGGTGACCATAAGCCAAGTGGCTTAGGGCTAGACTCTGTTATGAGATCTTGCCAAGAATCCTGTAATTCTTGGCTTGACGTTGTGTCCTTTGGAAAGGTACTTAACACAACTTTCCTCACTCCACCCAGGTGTAAATATGGGTTGGGGAGCCTAGCCCTTTGTAGTTATTGAGTCTTTGGCTAGTTAGGTACATTGTAGCTTTGGCAGTATGTTTTTATATACCCTAATGTAATAAAATCAAATCTGTGCAGGTCGCAAGATGAGCTGTTCTCTGGAGGATAGGGAAGTTGGACACATGAGCACCTGGAGGCCCAACTCCTGCACCATGTGTGAGTGTCGGGATGGACAGGACTTCTGTGCCAACATCGACTGTCCCGCCTTCTCCAACCCCCTGTTCTCTGACTGCATCAAGGTCTACGTGAATGGGAAGTGCTGTCCTGAGACCATCTGTAACAAAGGTCAGACAACACAATGTTTATGGATTTATTTGGACTTCAGTCATGTATTCTGTACATGTATGTTTGTTAAACTTTGTCTGAACCTTGCCTTCTTCTTATGACCTCAATGTAAAGCTGCCTGCAAGCCGATTTGAGCTTTTCATTTAAAATTTTGAACAAACAAGTACATTTGTGATGAATTGTATTCCCATGCAGAAATGGTTGTTTCCAAAAATCACAAGAAATTAAATTGCTGTGGGCTAATCAACTGATCCTTACTTTCCATCACACTTCCATTCAACCAATGACAGTATGGCAATTAGCGGTTCAACCAATGAGAGAATAGCTGCATATCTGCATTTCTTTTTTTTTTTTTTGGATTTCTACGTTTAGACGGAGGTAGGCAGTGCGGATTTGTCTATACACACATTTTGCACAAGTTTCATTTTCCCAGTTGTTCTACATGTATTTCTAATTCCTTACACGCATGCAGCTGAAGTTTGTACCTGGGAAGGCCAGACGTTCTTCGAAGGTGAGATGTGGCAGCCAGAAACCTGCAGCACCTGCCAGTGCATCGGAGGAACGACCCGCTGCACCCAGACCACGTGTCCAGTCACCCCGCCCAGCTGCCAGGCCGTTCCTGTCAACGGAAAATGTTGTCCAGATATAGTGTGCCAGCCCCATCTTCATTGTAAGTCTCCTTGATATGCTGTAAATGCCTTTAAGTTCGCAGGGATTTGATTTTAGGATGGAGAAAAGGGATCTTTTTGCAGTGGTTTCGAGTTTGCAGTTGAAACAATGTGGTACACAAGCAAAAGACAGGAGAAGCATTTCTTCACTGTTTTTAAGTTCGCTGTAAAGAATGAGGTCACCACGAAAACCTCAATTAACAAAAAATCACCATGAAAATTTCAACATTTACATATTGATTGTACAGTACACAGTAACCTATTTGCCTATATCAGCCTCAGTAATGCTTGGCAATGTTACCATGGCCAATACTCACCAAAAAGATTATCGTAGGATTGAAATTAAAAGCTGAAATGAATTTTGTTCTGTACCGCACCTATTTGTGCAGGTTATCATTCTGCCAGAACAGTTATTCAAATTCACACATTTAAGATGTGCTTGTATGTCCCTTTGTTTGCAAAACTATTTTTGCTTTCATTTGTAACTCACCAACAGGTTTTATTTCATGATAACACCAGTCCTACTAGATTTCTATTATGAATCTATGATTGTTTATCAATAGTTGTTCACACAGTATTTTTTAATTGTTCATCCACCTACATAATATTATGTACCTGTGCTTACTGTACCAACAGCTCCTGTGTGCAAGGACACTGAAGTGATGCACCGTGAGGGAGACAGCTGGCACCTGTCGGACTGTCAGGTGTGCACCTGCAGGAATGGCCAGACGTCCTGCTCCACCATGGACTGCCCTGTGACTGTAGCTGCGCCCGGCTGCCACCTGGTGCGGGTGCCTGGCCGCTGCTGCCCCATGCAGATCTGCAGGCACCAGGCTGGTAAGGAACTTTTTTTTCTTGGCAACACCTCAGTGGTGGAGCCTTAATGTAATATTCCTGTGAATAATGTCATTGGGTTGGTGCACGTAAATGACTGAATAGCAACATTCTTTATTGTATTTTTTTACACAACTGCATATTCACCTGCAGGAGCTGACATTTCTACAACCATCTGTCACCTTCCTCTAGGCAATAATGACTGCGTCTACTTTGCACTGCAGCTAGGTGTCACTGCTAACATATGCGGTCGCAAAATAATTAAAATGCAAATGTTAAATATAATAATGATAATGTGACTGTCACAGTACTTAACTTTTGAGACTGCACCTGTAAGTCTGCAGCAGCGCTACCTAGCTGCAGTGTGAAACAAAACCAGTCATTATTGCCCAGAGAAAGACGACAGACAGTCACTGAAACCTCAGCCCTTGTAGATATTGGCTGTGGATAAAGAACATTTAATTATTTGATAACATTACAGCTCTGGTGTAAGTGCATTAGATTTTTGGGAGTCTCCCTTGGGTATGATAGAGCAGGAAAGGCATTTGCTGCTTTGTTGATACATTTTATTATACATCTTAAATTAGTAATCCTTGTTTTTTCATTGTGAAAGTTATCACATTTGGATAATGATTACTATTCATATCTGCTTATGTCGTCAAGTGGAATATCCTTTTTTGATAATTTGAGTTGCTCCACCACAGATGCCAGCTGCACTGTTGAGGAGACTGAGCTGACCTACCAGCACGGCGCCACCTGGCAGAAGGACAGCTGCACTACATGTGCCTGTGTGAAGGGCGTGATCTCCTGTATGAAGCAGACCTGCACAGTTCCCAGGGAGGGCTGTGTCGTGGAGGAGGTGGAGGGACAGTGCTGTCCTAAGGTCAACTGTCTTAAAGGTATGGATCAGTTCAGAAATGGTGGAGATTACTGTAAATGAGTCTGTTTGCAGAGATTTAATTCAGAGAAAATGGAGTGCTCCTGGTGGTTTCAATGCAGACAGAACAAGCATTTTTGCGATGGTGAAGAGGTCATCACAAAAACAGTGTACATTAAAGCACTCCAAAAATGTATCCATTTTACAGTACACAGTTACTAAGCAGTATTTGTGTACATCAGCCTCAGTTTCCCATGCTTGGTAATGTAACCAGTGCTGGCTGCAAAAATTTCAACATTTACAGTACTTGAAGTTGTACAGTATCCCCTAGGAGGACATGCTGTAATTCTTGAAATAGTTGCTGTGGTTTTACATATCATACGTACATTGTACATACTCATTGCAAACTCATCACTTTAGTTTAACATGTGCTATATGTCTTGCATTGTGTTACTACTGTTTCAACCGCAGACTGACGACACCAAAAAGGCTTTCCCCTTCTCATGCCAACTTAAAGTCTCTGGGAACTTAAATTTATTAACTTCAAGCATTGACACAACAAGCTAAATCACTTTCCAATAGTGTTCAGGCTACGTCACTTTTAACGGGACTTAGACTTGAAACTTTTTCATAACCTTACTAACCAGTAACCAGCCTTACTAACCAGTAACCAGCCTCACTAACCAGTAAGTAACTAGCCTTACTAACCAGTTGCCAGTCGTACTACCCAGTAACCAGCCTTACTAACCAGATGATGTTGTGTTTGTTGAACAGAAAAACTGGGAAGCTGCCCCATCCCCCTGTTTGACTTCTTGTACGAGTCTGACGACTGCGTTGATGAGTGTGCGGAAGATACCGACTGCATGGGTCCATCCAAGTGCTGCTACAACGGCTGCAGTCTGACGTGCGCAAAGCCCTGGATTGATAGTAAGACATTTCATGTGACAAATATACATATATAAAAATATACAATGCTTTCAATCAATGACAGTGATGTGCCCAATGCTCTTGAAACATAAATTGAAGCATAAAAAAACATAAAACACATCTTCTGGTGACAAAGAAGGCAAGGAAATGTAACGGTAATCAGTATCATGATGTTCCCCAGGATTCTGTGCCGTTTTCCTTGCTGCAGAGGTAGACAGCACAGCAGTATGTGTAGGTGCCCGACAGCAGCACTATTTACTGAAGAACATTACCTGTGTTACAGAATGATCTAGATTGTGTTTCCTGTAAGCTGCAATGGCCATGTGAAGAGCAGGGGTAGACAGCACAACATTGCATTGAGATGTGTTATAGCACCACTATGTGCTTTACAACACAGTGTTACAGAATGATCATTTAGCATTGTTTCCTACATAGTCTCTGTGGACAGTAGGGGTAGAAGCAAAAGCAGTATGTGTAGATGCGTGACAGCAGCACTTTATACTATAATTATAATAATAGAACAAAGCTGTGTTACAGAATGACCTTGATCTGTGTTCCCTATAAGCCCAGGAGACAGCACGGCAAATTGAATGCATCCAGATGTGTAACAGAAGCACTGTCATTGTGCTTTAAAATACAGAGTCTGAGTGTATAGTTACAGAATGACCTTGAGCTGTGTTTCCTGTAGGCTGTGTGGACAGCAACGGTAGACAGCGCAGCAGTGGAGACGTGTGGCAGCAGGATTCCTGCACCGTGTGCTCTTGTGTCAACAACCAGTCTGTCTGCACCCCGCAGGTACAGTAACTGTTCCCTTCACTTTGGGAACAGAGAAAAAGTACAAACTGGCAATGATGTCAAATGGCTTAGTGGCTATGCTACTCAGTGGGCGCGAGATTGAGAGGCCACCATTTTAGGGTTAAGTATCTAATTGAGAATAATTACTATGTTAACGCTGCATATGGGAAGGCAGTACTGTAAAGCCCAACCTTCAGCTTTAACTGGTCTTTCACCTCTAGGAGTGCCCCCGTGCCCCCAATGGCTGCACCACTCGTCACGTTGAGGGACAGTGCTGTCCAACCATCATCTGTGAGGAGCAAGAAAACAGTAAGATTAACCTGATAGTGCAATAGACTAATCCTATAGCCCCGCCAACCTTTGTCAAAGCGTGAAAAAAAAAAAACATAGAAAATTTATTGCAAATATTTCACAGACACTCTCTCATTGGTCAAACAGCTAGTTGCCGTGCCGTCATAGATTGGACTGTTAATTTGGATGGAGGGTGTCAGGATCGGTCTATAAGCTGATAATGGTGTTTGTTGTCCTGTTTGCAGAGGCCACCTGTCTGGTGGAAGGTGTGACCTACACCCACGGCAGCTCCTGGATGTCGGACAGCTGCACCATGTGTACCTGTATGTTTGGCCGCAGCGACTGTAACCGTATGGGGTGTCCTGCCATGCAGAAGACTGGCTGCCGTAGCGTGTACATCCCCGGACAGTGCTGCCCTGAGACATTCTGCCAGGAAGGTGGGGGGACAATCACTGTATTCACCTTTCAAACAGTATGGAAGCATTCAAATGCAAATTCATCTGTGATGGTGGTTAACATAATGATTATAGATATTTTTATTCCCTTTTTTCCGTTCACAAATTGAAGTCTTAAATCGTTCTTTATGAATTGGTAGGTTTTTCATATGCCAATGACTGATAAAGCTTCAAAAACATTGTACACTGCACGGGTTCACATAAAATTGTGTTGTAACAGTTGTTTTTTTCATGTCCCTACAGCTGGCAGCTGCATGGTTGAGGGAGTTATGTACCTGGATGGAGAGAGTTTCCACACTGACGCCTGTACCACCTGTCTCTGCAGGAAGGTTAGCAACAAACTTCATTCACTACGTTTTCAACAAACATTCTACAGCAAAAATTGTAGACAAGTATAGACACCCAATGATGCCAGATTTTTCTAGACATTGGTCAGGTGTATTCTCCCAAAGTCTCAGTCAGTATTTTTACTAAGCAGCTCAGACTTTCATGGAGATGGATATAACAGTAACAATACTATTATTCTTTTGCAACAGGGACAGACCTACTGCCAGGTCCAGTCCTGCCCTGCTATCCCAGAGGGATGTCAGCCCATCACAACCGAGACAACTGATCACCCACAGTGCTGCCCCAACATCACATGTCCACTTCAGTCTGGTGAGTCTGCTGTATTCTCTTCTGCCAATGAGAAATGGGGTTATCAGGGTTGTCTTCCAGCTTTAAATTTTTTCTGTCCCTTTCATTGTTTGGGAGCACAGTCATGTTATTAGTTTTCGTCGTTAAATCTGTAATTTTAAGCTTACCAAAACACATTTTCATCAATTCCATGTCATGAACTTTTTTGGAAGGACAGGGTGAAATTTTCTTCCCTCCCAGCAAGCAAATTCCGCTCCGGGATGGAGGGACGGGTCCTGCATACAGCCCTGCTTGTTATTTGATATTGGCACTTTTTAACGCACCGATAGGAGTATAGTAACTGTTACAGTACATAATTTTATGGAAGAAATATACAAAATTGAATCCCAGTGAACTTAATGCATTAAGCCTTTAGTTCAATCCTTTAATTGATTGCTATTGAGTATAAAAGTCCTGAACTGTTTCTGTCAGATCAATACATCATCCATGCACTAACCTAGAGGTCTATGATTAACTTGAAGTTATCTTTGTGTTCCCAGCACCCACCTGTCTGTACAGGGGAATCGACTACAGGAGTGGAGAACAGTGGATGTCTGATGCCTGCACCATGTGTACCTGTGAGGATCAGCAGGTCAGGGTTTGTTTCTCAGAGTCTTGCAACAGGAGCAGCTATGTTCTTATTACTGTACTAAAAGGAGACTGATTCAGAAGTGTTTGCAGTGTTTTTATGTTGAATTTTCCAGTTTTTGTGGGAACCTATTTGCCGCGAACCTAAAAACAATACTGCAAAAATTTTTGTTCAGTCTTCTACCCACCTACATCTAGATCTGTTTCAACCGCAAACTTAAAACCACTGCAAACATTCCATTTTCATTCCATTTTCTCCCTACAAAAGCAAATAGCTGCAAACATTTTACAGTATCAGGCTTGAGAACCAAGAATGTATCTCATGGATTACCAAAAGATAACAGATTAATACCATCTGTTACATGTATGTGGAGCATCACACTTGTCGATAAGAGTAGGGGTCTGCCCTGGTGTGCTCTGGCCAACATTATCAGCCATCAAAACATCTTTAACCTTCAACTCAGTAGAGATGCCGGCTGCTGTAAATTACCTTTTAGCTTAATAAATACATGGCATCTTCTGTAATTTTCATTGTTTCTTATGACAGGTGACCTGCAATACCACTAGCTGTCCCACAATGACCTTTGCACCAGGCTGCCGTGCCGTCCGTGTGCCTGGGCAGTGTTGTCCTGACATAAACTGCAGGGATGGTAAGTGACATACAGGAAATGGTTATCAGGAACATCATCTAACATTCAGCAACAAGTTGATGATGATACTGGATTATGACAAAATTATTTCACTGTATTGAAGTCAGGAAGAAAATTAGGAAAGTGTGCTATTTAGTGGGATTTGAAAATGAGTTATACATTGTAGATGAATCAAAGAGAAAACTAACCATGATGTTCTAACAACAGTTGGTAGTTTCCATTATATTAAAACAGCCTATTTACATAATGTATTGAAAGAACTGACAGTGATTTATAGTACATCTTATTATTAATGACCCCCCTCAGATTTTGTTGGTCATATTTATTTCCAATTAAGATTTCCACCTAAACATGTCCATTTGTTGTCAGCAACCAATTGCATGTAAACTAAGTGTTTAAGAAATTGTAGGAGATACATGATGATGCCTCCTGCAGTTCACAGCTGCCTGGAAGGTGGCGTGAAGTTCCTGAACGGGGAGCAGTGGCAGAATGACAGCTGCACCAGCTGCCGCTGTGAACACGGCAGGACCATCTGCAGCAGCACCTCCTGTGCCCCCGCGCCCACCGGCTGTAAGCTGGGCAAGCACATGCCTGGTCAGTGCTGCCCCAACGTTGTCTGCCCCACACAGAGTGGTAAGCGCACATTCAAATTCATCAACTCTGAATCCTTCCGAAGCTTGGTAGTCTTTTCAGTGATGTGATTACGCTTGTGGCGGAATACCTGGTAATCTGGACAAGTCACAGTCTTCTGACACAGTTTTGGACTATATTTTAGTTTTCCAATGTGTGTACTAGTTCTGAGTGTTGTTTTATGGTGTTCACCATCAAGGCCCGACTTGTGTTGATACCATCGACATGGAGGAGACTCAGTTCACCCACGGAGAGTCCTGGCAGAGGAACCCCTGCACCACCTGCACCTGCATGAATGGTAGAGTCCGCTGCCACACCCAGAGCTGCCCCATGACTCTGGAGAACGGCTGCAGGGCTGTACATGTGCAGGGACAGTGCTGCCCCAATGTGGTCTGTAACGAAGGTAATTAAAGTTTAACTTAAGTAGTAGAATTGCTGGAGAATATACGTTAACATATCAAAAGATACAATATTATGTGATACGTTAATATTGAATGAGTAAATGAATGGATGGATGAATGAATGAATGGGTGCATGAATGAATGAATGAATGAATGAATGTATGAAGAAACAAATGAACAAATAAAAAACTTATTGAAGTCTCAGTACAATAGGGATGAATAAACAAATAAATGAATATGAAAATGAATGGATGGTTAGGGTCAATTAAGTAACAACTTAAATGATTGAAAGAATGAATGAATTATTTTGTTGATACATTTTAACTTTCCATTCAGTTGTGATTAGTAAAGCCCCTGTCACACATTGAGGACCTTCCGACCACTCCCCAGCCAAGGTCTTTGCTGGGTTGGGACTAGCCTGGAATCCATCCTATTCTAGCTCCAGATCGCTTCGCGGATCACATCTAAGAAGAATATAACTTTCCAGAAATTTGATTTGTCAAAATTCATAGTTGCCTGTCACAGATGACTTTAAAAGACTAGTAGTAGGCAAGCTCATACCAACCAACTCCCAACCACAGATGACCTTGGTCATGACGTACCTTTGGGAGACTCCGGTCGGCTATTTGTGATAGGGGCTTATGGTCTCATTCTTGCACAGTATTTGATGCACCTATAAAGTATCAGGGATAGGGTTTTTAACAGGTTGTATTAATCTTGCAGGTAAGCTTGGGCAGTGCCCCATCGTCACCCCCACCCTGATTGAAGAGATGTCCATGATGGACAGCTGTGTGACAGACTCCGACTGCGCTGGAACAACAAAGTGTTGCCACAACGGATACGCCTTTACCTGCATCCGTCCCTGGATCCTGGAGAAGCCTGGTGAATATCAATTTTAGAGTGATAAATGTATTGATAACTTCATAACTTCTCACTATGTAAGGATTAAACTGAGTGTTTCAAGTCTAGCAGTTTGCCACAAAATCATCACAGCATGTTGGCTAACATAAGTATTTGGAAACAATGAATTTTAAACTTGGAATGGAAAATCTACAACAACTTGGAAGACAAATTTAAAGCTTTCTTCAACTGTTGTTGCCCAAATATGAGCATATCGGAGTTGATTAATATCCTAAATGCTACATCTGATTTTTTTTTTTTTCAAATCAGAAGAAAATTGAATCTGTAGCTGTAAGTCTGAGAACTAACTTCAAATTATTGCGCTCTTACAAAACAACATTAACTTCCAGTGTGAGTCATAATTTTTTTCAGATTCCTCACTCATATTTTGTGAGATTCTTTTGCCTGGTTTACCAAGACACTAATTTCCGCCTATGTACCACTAGGTGTTTGTCCCGCCATGACCCCATACACCAGCTCTGCTACTGTCTGTAACATGGAGTGCAGCACCGACATGGACTGTGTGGAGAGCCACAAGTGCTGCGGAGATGGCTGCATCAAGACATGTGTGCCTGCTGTCATGGAGGTTCAACAGACCTTCACCAGGCAGCTGACAGGTCAGTTAAAACTAGTGTAGATCAGAAGCAGAGCTGTCTCCAGGACCCGTCCCTCCATCCCGGGACGGAAATTTGCCTGTTGGGACAGACAAAAATTTCATCCCGTCCATCCCAAAAAATCTGAACTTCATGACATTGAAATGATGAAAATGTATTTTTATAAGCTTGAGATGACAATTCTACATCATTGAGTTGATAAATTTGTTTTCCTTGCTTGAAAATACCAATATTACTACCAATAGTTATGTTCAAGTCAAAGGTCTTGATAGATATGTAAGAATGCAGTTAATTTGTATATGTCGCCAACAATTTAGAACAAAAATAGTTATACTTTAATGATCTAAAAATGGTGTATAGTCTTCAATGAAGGAGATTTAAAACTTACAGTTCATTTATTTTATATTTCTGGAAGGCTCCAAGTCTGGCAGATGTCCCAACCTCATGCAGAAGTACTGGACTCCTCTGATGTGCATCAGTGAGTGCTCTGATGACATGGACTGTGATGGAGAGGACAAGTGCTGTTCTACAGGCTGTGGGCAGGTCTGCTTCAGCCCTGTGGAAGACATGACAGGTCAGTCAAAAACAAGAACCATGTACAAGGCTGGAAACATTGGGTGCATATGCATCTTTGTGCACCTAAAATTGAAGCTGTGCACCTATTTCAACTGTGAGTGCACCGGTGCACCAGCGCTTTTAACTGTGGCTTTTCATTGACATCATAGTAGTTATAATTTGAAACTCCCAGCCACCATTTTGGCAGATAATTGGATAAAGCAGCAGCATCTCCAAGACATTGACAGTTATGAAACTGAAGAAGTCTTAACCATTATGGTGGGATCTACATTATATTGTACTGATTTATGATACCTAATTCGCATTGCTCTCCATTAGGAGATGGGATGGAACATATTAAGCCAGTAGACATTACAATCTTCCATCCCAACATCTATACTCAGTCTGGTGATTAATTCTGTACTTGATGAGACTAGACCACTGACACTAACCAGTCTCTCCTATAGTGACTGACACATGTGAACCTCTGACCTGCCGGATGAGCTGCAAGTACGGCTACGCCACCGACTCCCAGGGATGTGACATCTGTCTGTGCAAGAAGCCAGGTGAGAATCTTCATAGAATCAATGACAACAGTGAATGAACTGGCAAGCTAATCTATCCTACATTTTAGAACAACAAAATATTATTCATAACAGTATGTGAGTTACATCATAGTCATTTAAAATGAAGTACTAACTAAGGTTGTTAAGGATAAGAGTACTACCTAGGGTCCATTCAAGTGTGAATGGATCAAGTATATCAGTCCATTCTTACACTTACTGTACGCCATTGGTGTCTTACACCTACATGTAAGGGTGGTTCTGTATAGCCAGTAAAAATGCTCTTCTTGGTAACACACCAGCTTTGTAGGCACCTGTTAGGCAGCAGCTGGTTATATTACACAGAATCACCTGTCACACCTACATTTGTAACATTTGCACATCTATCCGTTGTGTTAAAAGATTTGCCCCTTTTTGCCGCTACAGTGAGTGAATGTGACAAGCTGGACACCTGCAAGATGTACTGTCCATATGGTTATGCCACTGATACTGAGGGCTGTGACATCTGCAGATGCAAGGCACCTGGTATGTTCAGGACACATTATAGTTATCTTGGTAACAAGGCGAAGCAATTAATTTGTTTAAAATGTTTGCCCCTTTTTGCCACTACAGTGAGTGAATGTGACAAGCTGGACACAGGTATTTTTTGTACTGGTTGAGTTGACTTTGCTGTATTTGGATTAATCTGTTGATTCTCTCTCACAGTTATGCAGATTTGCAAAACATTCACGTGCCCTCTGACCTGTCCCAACGGCTTGGCCACAGACAAGTTCGGCTGCGAAATCTGTCAGTGCAAGACACCAAGTAAGTCTGTCATTTACACCCAGTGTTTTTGCTAGCATAGTTTGAGCATAAGGACCCCCCAATGCTGTGATTTGGACCCCAGTGCTGTCTTTAAACCTAAATAGGGTGTTTCTTTCTGGGGCAAACCCTGTGACTCTTCATAAATCTTCAGAAATATTTTGGCTTCAGAACAAGGCTGTGACAGAAGGAAAACTTTACTTCACATATCAAAGTTGTCCCTCAAAATGCAGGAACATGTGTCTCAGGGGGTTATTAAGTTTAAAAGTTTCTGGGGGAGAATGTTGGACTCCTACATTGGCCATACATTGACTTGTGCCATACAAAGTTGGTTTTCTTTCCCTGACCCCTTTCTGGTGGGAACCCTGAAGGCCCCTCCCCACTAAAGGCAGTGACTGCTGAGGAACCAAATATTTGACAGATCGCTCAACAAAATTCACAAATAAAGAGCAATTCGTTCTAAAGTTTTGTGTGTTTTCTTGTCGTGCATCATATTCCAATTATTAAATGAAGGATAAATCTTATTTTCTTGGTCAATGTTCAGTTGCTCAGTGATTGCAGTCTAGATGGAAGGGGTCCTTATTCTTGGAAAGGGTGGTCAATTTTACCAAGTGTGCAGTTTCATTTATATATTTTACAGGTGTACAGTTCTTAACAAATTTTAACATGAATGTTGTGTTTTGACCAGTTGAGGAGTGCACCCCTCTTGACTGTACTATGGAGTGTCCGTATGGTCTGGCCACTGACATGAATGGCTGTGACATCTGCCAGTGCAAGAGGCTAGGTCAGTGTAGGCAGTTTTACTGCATCTTCAACTTACGTTTAAGCCAAGGGTAAAACATGTGAAGCCCTGTAATATGTTACATGACGTGTGTTATATGTGTGTGTGTGTGCGTGTGTGTTTGTGCTTCTACATGTGTGCATGTGCATGTTAGTTGTGTTCCCGGGTAAGTTTGTGCATATTCTGGCCAAGGCTGCTTACCATCATGAGGGGGTGAAGTCTGCCATCTCTGATTGTCTCATTCATGTTGTTTCCGTGACATTGCAGTGACCGTCTCCTGCGAGGCCGTCTCCTGTGCCAAACAGTGCATCTATGGCTTCTCTACTGATACCAACGGTTGCCAGATCTGTGAGTGCAAGAAACCAGGTGGGTTTTTAAATGTTACAAGTTCTTAGATTACTAGATGTATGTTCATCCACAATCTCTGCAGTAAAACGATGTGATTCGAATGAAGATCTATTAGTAAGCAATTCAGGCTAGGTCCCATTATAATGGTGTTCTTGAGAAATGAATGGTGAATGGTATGCCTAAAGATAGCCCTATTGATATAAAGAAAGGTGTGCAATTTTTACTTACTTTTTCAATCAGTAGACCCTGTGATCCTGCAACCTTTTCCACCCTAGATTGTGTCTTACATCATATGTTACTAGAGTCCTTCCTAAGCATTATGTTCTTTGACTTCTAACTTCTTTGGTGAGTCAAACGTTCTAACAGTTTATTGTCCCTGACTTGTCCAGAGAACCTGTGTGAGTCTGTGTCCTGTGACATCGAGTGCCAGCACGGCTTCGCCACCGACAGTGAGGGCTGTGAGATCTGCAGGTGTCAGCTGCCAAGTAGGTGGATTTTTTAACGGTTCTTCAGGGGTGGAGCTGTTAGTATAGTACCTACTAAAAGGAGCTTTTAGTATTGGTAGTACTGTGCCAAATATTCTATAGATTGCAACAGGCGACACCTTGTTCTATGTGACATCTTTATCAACACATCAAAAGTACAGCAGCTTTCAAAAGGTCTTCAACATCTATACATGTACATGTACATACAAACAAGGGAATACAAATGGATCAAAAAAGTATGTACAAGTAGTGTGAAATTCAATATAAGTACAATCAACATGTTGAGTTTAACGTATCGTTTACATTTAATGGTTCTAAGGTTTAAACCTTCTTTGATGTATTTACCTATTTGTACACAGTAAGGTTTTAATCTCCTCATAGAATGTAGTTCAATTTATTCATAGAATGAAATGTATTGAGCAAGCCAAAAGGAAGATAAACAGCTGTGAGCATTTATCATATTAAGGAGAACAATCCATGATAAAATGATCAGATGTTCAATCTCATTTGAACAGAATAGACAAAACCTGTGGTCACAGGGAATCGTGTGATATCTACTGATTTCTATGTTCAATATACAACTACAGGATGTGATTGCTCTATAGCCTTCTAAGTTATGTATATCTGAAAATTACTTTTCCATACGTTTCTTTTAACACAGAATTGTAGACCCATTGATGCTTCCACAGGAGTCACAATGGCCAGGTGATCCATTTGATTCAGGTGGTCACTTGAACAATTTGACAGTAAGGTGTTTTATTTCCAGTCTCCCACCAGTGTCAGTCTCTGACGTGCTCCTTGGAATGTGAAGATGGGTTCGCCACCGACATGTACGGATGTGAAATCTGCAGGTGCAAGAAGTCTGGTAAGGGAACTAATCATTATGACCTTAAAACTGCATCAAAGAACATCATAGGAAAATCAACATGGTTAAGATAGTTGCATTATACTTTTATCATAATTATCTTAAGATATTATGCATTACATTGTTTCCTGTGCCAAAGTGTGGAGTCAGTGCGAAGTAATGGTTAGATTGCTGGGCTCAGAACTAATAGGATCCTGTTTTGATATTTGCCATGCCCCGATGTTGTGTCCTTGGGAAAGGCACTTAACACAATATACCTAGTAGTAAGACAGTGGAGAGACGCCCACCTAGCCTCTTTGGCCAATAGGTACGAAGTGTTAACATGTATATATGGCACCTCATGAAATAACCCATCAAACTTCACTCTGTTGTTAAGATCTCTTTTAATTACAACTACTTTTTTTGTCTTACAGTGTCTGACTGCGAGGTTCCTAGCTGTGAGTTTGAGTGTGACTACGGTTTTGCCACAGACAGCACTGGCTGTCAGATTTGCAAGTGCAAGCTGCCAAGTAGGTCAAGTTTAAAACATCTTAAAATCAAAATTGCAGAGAATTTTTCTTTGCACATACATGATTTATTTATTTTCTATTGAATTTAAAAACAGCTGGACAGCCCCATTCAACTCTGTCTAGTTTTTTTTAGAGAACCCAGTGTACACAAACATAAAAACATGTACAATAAAGACTATCATTTGATAATATTCATTCATTCATTCATTGAATGACTTTTCTTCGGAGATCAGAGGTCCAGATGATATACAGTTGGCATGTTTCTCAATGCTAAAATCTAAATCTTTGCTGATCATGTATTGAAATTTACTTACAGTGTACATTTCTATTGACTTACAGCTGAGTACATCTGCAAGGAGAACGTCTGCTCCAAGGACTGCAAATTTGGGTTTGCAACAGACTCATATGGCTGTGATGTTTGCAAGTGCAGGAAGCCAGGTAAACCCACATCTCTATGCAATTCATACATGTATCTCATGCATTAAAGGGGTGTTATTTCCCAATGGATTATGTACGTATCAATGAAATATAATACATAATCAGCCAAACTTTTTGCCGAATTCCACTTGTGGGGAATTACGTGGCTTGTGTTTTGTAACACAATATGAAAGTCACTGTCTAACCCTGCGCAAACCCTACACATGTATGCACTACATATTTTTCACTTCTTTCATCATGAATATTTTAGTCATATATAGGGGGAGATAAGTACACCAAGATGGCCAATTCTTGATAACAAAGATATTAAAAAAACATATATTAACAAGATGAGTTTTCTAATCGCCCCTGAAATTATTTTTCAACCTAATTTTTGTCAGGCACAGTATGTAATTGGAAACCTCAGTCTAGTTTAGCATAGCCTCCCCAAAGTACATGTATGTTTTATATTGTGCAGGCTGCAGGCAAGGCTCTGCATAGGAGAATGACAGGAAAGAAATAAACCCACAGGATGATCTGCAAATATTACAACACTGTTCAATCAATCAATGTGTGGTTTATTTTTTTTATCATGTATTGCAATGATTCAGACCTTTTGATTTGTGGAGGATAATTTTTTTGTACTTATTTCAGACTTCGAGTGTGAAAGGATGGACTGTGGTCTTTTCTGTCCTTATGGATTTGCCACAAACAAGGAGGGATGTGAGATGTGCCAGTGCCGCAAAGCACGTACGTTAGGATCAAATTTAAAGCTATCTTGTAACGTTGCACATTAAATACTATATAAGAAATGTGCAACACCACATATACTGCTACAGCACAGGTTCTGCTGGTGATGTTTTAACCTCACATGCTGTAAATATTTGTATGAGTCATTGCTATCAAAGACGACAATAGATACATGTATGAAAAAAAGCAAAACGCACTCTTTAATTTGTCATTATTGTGTTCATTTTGTTTTATGTGTCAAATGGTTTGTGAGTGTATATTCTAATTTTCGACACAAAATGCCCTGTTTGTCAACTAAGCTTTGTAATTTTTTCTTGTCACTCGACAGTTAAGACTACTTGTAAGCCAATTGCCTGTTCGGAACACTGTGAGTTTGGCTACATGACTGACAGCTATGGCTGTGACATGTGCCTGTGCAAGAAGAAACGTGAGTACTGAAGACTTCATATTGTCATCTTAAGCCACACTGACTTGATCATATTCATCTTTCCCCGGATTATCTGGATAATATCTATATGCATCAATTTCATCCGTCCCCCCTTTCCCCAAAAAGGATATTCCAAATCACAAAAAGAAGCTGGAAAATGAGAAAATATGTGCCATAACTATAGGCAGTTAGTGAAAAAGCATCGGAAAGCAGTGAATATGATATTATCTTATATTATATACTAAATGAGCAAGTCTTCCAAAGTGCCAGTTGTGAAAGAACAGAAATGAAGCATATTTTTGTGTATATATACCATGTTCCGTGCGTTCAGTTATTTGTTCAACCTTCCTGATTACTTATATTTCATAATGAAGTCAACTATATTGTTGCCCAACTTTTTTTTGCACGCTCAAATCAGTTTTGGGGTTCCCAGATCACATCATTAATGTAGTCAAATCAGTGTGGGCTTACATAATTCTAGTTCTCCTGTTCTTTCTGTGGAGTACTTTGTACATGTGCTGAAAGGCTGTCAGTGAATATGGCTGTCAGTGTACATGTCCTTGGTGCTGAAAGCATGGATGTAGCTGTGTACCCATCCCTTGGGCTGAAATGTCCTTTTCCAGGGTTCAACCCAAAATAAGGGTTAGGGTTGACAGGTTTTTGCTAGGGTCAGTCGGATAAATGGAAAAGCACTATTTTTTACTCAGGCCTTAACAGGCATTGCTTTCACTAGCTGAGGGGACGTGGGTTAGGTATTTGTCATACTATATACTGTCTGAGTAACTACTCCTTGTTACAATTTCTTTGTTAACCTTATGCTAGCAGTATTTTCATTATTTGTCAATCAGCCTTTTGTCAATTACAGTATAGTTTTAATTTGGACTTTGGTTTCCATCTTGTCGGCTTAGATTCATACACATGCCTTATACTTGATGAAGGTTGTAATGGACACAAAACTTCTTTTCAGCATCTGAATGCGAATCTTTCGATGGTTGCTCTTTGGATTGTCCCTTCGGCTGGGCTACAGACAGCAATGGATGTGACATCTGTGTATGCAAGCCACCAGGTATGTCAGCTATATACATGTATCATCACATATTACTGTTTGTTTTCGGTTTATTTGTTTGTCTTGGTGTGTATGCATGTTTCTCCTGCTGACCAAGGAGGCAGGGTGTGAGGTAGAATGTGGTGTGGCTGGAGACTTGCAAGATGTGAACACTGGTTTGGTCCGGTTCCATGGTTGGTGCTGTAGGCTTGGTCTGGGACTATAGTCCTGCAGGAAAATGTATATTAGATAGAACAATAGGAGAGAAATTCACAATAATGAATAGAATAAGAAACTCTAACACTTGTTGATTTGTATTTGTTGCAAGGGTCATAACATGCTAGGTCATCGTTGTTCTGTGTTTCTATTGAATGTTCCTTTTGCCTTTCAGTTGCCATTCAGTGTGAGCCAGTGAAGTGCCGCATGATGTGCGTACACGGCTGGGCAACAGATGAGTATGGCTGTGAGACATGCAAGTGCAGGGTCCCACCAACAGGTAACTGTTAAATGGTGCAGACATTCATAGTAAGCAGCACGCATAGTCCAGTGGTTATCGACCCTGCCTCTGGACCAAGAGGTTGGGAGTTTGAGCCCTGCTAATGCCCTTCACTCGACATTTACACTAGTCACATACTATACTCCTCGGAAGGGTTGCTATTTATCTGTTCATCATACTTGTGGAAAAAAGCTAGGGCAAGGAATTTCCCCGTTACAATGAACTTATAGATACACTCTCTGTCATGACCAGTGGAAGACTAAGCTCTTCGGTGAGCTGAACTAGTTCAAGATCGCTTTCCCTTTTCACTCATGTAGAAACTGTTTTGATGCTTTATTTTTGTCATAATGGAGAGTCAAGACTCTTGTTGTTCTTATAAGTCTCCTATGCAAACAAATTTTGATGCAATGAAAACTGACACTCAGAATTTATGTGGAGGATTATTATCCTTCTGAGAGTTCTGTTTTAGAAAAAAGGAGGCTCATGCTACACATAGTTTAGAATGTACTTTTTATGTATATGGAGACCACATTGCATTATCTTGGGAATGTCTACCATTTTGATTGTTCTTTTGAAACATAAGTTTCGGTACAGTGTTAGACTATCCAGGTATTCTGTGTAATACAGCGAGTAGTTTGAGTGCCCTCTAACCATTGCTTTCCCTTGTTACAGAGTCCCTGTGTGAAGATATGGACTGCTCCATCAACTGTCCATTTGGCTTTGCCACTGATGAGCAGGGCTGCCAGGTCTGCAAGTGCATGCTGCCCAGTACGTAGCCTCTTTTGTATCATACTTGGGCCAGGATAACATTTGATATAGGTGTTCCAGACCAGTCCGTATTTTATGGTATTCCACAGATTTCTATTTGTAGACACTTACCTTTGACGATATGTAGGAACATGTCTTGTGTGCACTATGTAACTCTAGTAATGTGTCGCAAGATAAAGATGGGAATTCAAAAGTGCATGACTTACATTAGGACAGTGGTAAACTACATTGTGAGCTTGTGAGCATTTCTAATTAAGTCTACAAATGCTTTTGACAAAGGGATGGATTTGAAGCAACGCCTGTGGTATGCTGATCAGTGAAAGGTGCCTTTTCCCATGTAACTTGCAGCACCTTGCCCAGCCCTCGGCATGGAGAGGTGCGACCTGACCTGCAAGCACGGCTTCATGACCGACGAGTCCGGCTGTCAGATCTGCCAGTGTCAGGAGCGCCCATCCCGCTGTCCCGCCCTGGAAGACTGTCGCCTCAGCTGCCCATGGGGAATGAGCACCAATGAGGAGGGATGTAACATCTGTCAGTGCAGGAAGCCTTGTAAGTTGGTAAATTCTGCAGCCAAAGGAGCAGGGCGGTCTCCAACTTTCAATCTTTTTCCGCACCACTTATGTTTTTGATTTTCGTTGATCAATCTGTTGTTTCAAGCTTTGAAGAATACCTTTTTATCAATCTCATGTCATGAATTTCAAATTTTTTTGAATGGACGTGATTCAAGTTTTGTCCGTCCCTTTATATGTGCCACTAGGTGCTACAAGGGTCGGAAGAAAGGAATGAATGAACTGATTTACAACCATTTGTTTTCTTTCTTCCAGCTGTGTGTACCCCACTCACAGAGCAGACCTGCCCCCTGACCTGTGTGGAGGGATATGCCACCAACACCTTTGGCTGTGAGATCTGCAAGTGCAGGCCCTCTGGTAACCACCACATTTTATAAGTTGGAAATCACGACAATGTAACATAACATTTTTCGTTCGTTTTCACTGGAGGTTTGTCACTGATTTGAATCAAACCCTTGCTTACTACATCTAGTCACACACACACATACATACATACATACACAAACACATACACATTGACACACACCCACAAGCACACACACACGCAAGCTCACACAAGCTCACACAAACACGCATACACACACACACACACACACACACACACAAGCTTACACACACACAGAGCACATGCACAAAAACATACTTGTCCTTGGTGCTGAACACCACCCACTGAGTGCAACAAACTTTGTACCTGTCCTTGGTGCTGAACACCATCCATACACAACTACTGTACTGTAGTAATAATATACACCACATGTGGATCTGAGCAAAAATGACTTTTTTAGTTTATTGCACAGTGTGTAATGATTTCTACAGTGTTCATTTAATTGTTAAGTACATGAAAGGTTGCCTGTCAGTATGTTGTACTTTTGATGCGTAACATGACATTGTGAAATTTTTCTTAGCATTTCTACATGGTTATTATCATTATCTCCACCGAAGGGAAACTTATTGTTTTTTCTCCGTTTACTCTTCTTCTCCAAACAAATCAGGTCAATGACCTTGACTAAAGTAAAGGGCTGTCACCATGGTAACTGGTAAAGTAGCAAACACCCTGTGGTGTTCAATTACATAATGTAGCAAGTGGCAGGACAGAGCTGGAGACACTGGTCACCATATATATGAATGTGTTGGAGTTAGACTAAATAGAGCAGTAGTTTGTTAAGCTAACCCATGGCCATTTTATGTTAAACATTATTTACAAAACAAAGTAACATGTAGTAGCTTGCAAATGTTACCCTTCTAGTGATATACAATGTATTTGCAATGACGTCTTGAGATGTAATGAGTCGTTACCGTTTCAGCTGAAGTGTGCCAGACAGACGTGAGCCTGTGTAAGGAGTACTGCCCGTACGGCTTCATGACCAACAAGGATGGCTGTGAGATCTGTCAATGCAGACTGCCAAGTAAGACTTTCTCAAACTCACAGAGTATTAGTTTCTCGGTAGGAGGGGAAAGGAGTCTTTTACAGTGTTTTAACTTTGCATTTGAAACAATTCTGTAGTACAGTAGCAACACATTTAGAAATGCAACCACTTTCTAGTGGTCTTTTTTCCCCATTGACATAAGAATTTAGAATCCTATTTTTAGTGACCATCTGTCCACATAGACCAGATTTACCGTTCCCCTTTATGGTCTTCTTGGGCAGTTTTGACTGTATTCATTTGTGAATGTACTGTAGAAAGCAGAAGTTTGCATGTAAAAAAGATCTAATTTCAATTGTTGTTTCCTGTGAACAGCTACTATCCAGATCACATCTGTCTGCATGAAGTGGCAATGTCACAAGTTCTGTCCTCATGGCTACCTCACCGACAGCAGCGGCTGCCAGACATGTACCTGTGCTGAACGTAAGTATGAGACTGTAAGCCTTAAACAAGTGGAACTATAGTAGGAGACCTATAATAGCCTTCAGCACCTAGAAGTGTTTTATCCATCTGTGCAGGGCTGTTTTTAGCTATTGATTTTTCGCTGTAGTATCAGTTTGATGTTTTGAGCACTACAATTTAGTCTGTTTGAAAAAAGGCACAATTTTATGCTACCTGAACTAGAGCAAAAGGTGTAGACTCTTGCTTTTCTTATGCATAAGCTTCCAATGTATATCTGTTATATCATTTTGACTTGTTGATTTTTTTTGCTTTTATTTTTTTACCTGAAGTAACTACAAGTTACAACACTAACATTCTTATATTCTTGAGTTTTTGGGGAGGCCCATGAAAAACCATTTAAGTTTCTGGCCCCCCCTACCTGTCTTTTTTTTTACTGCAGTTCTTATACAATTTAATGTCCTTCTGATTATATACATACAAATAAACAATAAACATCTTTTTCACTTTTTGACAGTGCCCGAGCAGGTGTGCCCACACATCAAGTACGGCACCGCCGGCAGGTGTGTGGATGAGTGCAGCCATGATGGCATGTGTGCACCCAACCAGCTCTGCTGTTCCAACGGATGTGCAAGGACCTGCATGGAGTCAGTCTCTGCCCGTATGTAAAATCTCCAGCCACAATTCTTAATCCGACCTTGTTTTACATTTTTCTTCCATCCCAGACAGCCCAGTCCAAATTCTGCATTTTTTGTTATTGTACTGTGTCGTATTTGTTACCTATTGTCACAACATAAATTAGTCATCAGCCATATCACATATGCCTCATCATAGCCCGATCAATCTTCCACAAGTTGAAAGTTGTATTCAATTGATCCATGAATAATGTCAGCAGGTTGTTAAATGACTGGATAATAACATTCTTTGATCACAACCAAGGAGTTACAACAAGCCAATGTTTCGGTGACTGTCTCATGGTCACCTTCCTTATGTTCAATGACCAATGATATATATTTATTGGAACAAGTTGATAAGTCTACTAGTCTAGTACTAACCTCATCATTGTGTTTGCAGACTGTGTAGATGAGATGGGTGAGTCCCACACCCAGGGGTCCACCTGGGAGAGAGATTCCTGTACCGTCTGCAGCTGCATGAATGGCGACATCACCTGCCACACCTCCAAGTGCATGCCTGTCCCCCACGGCTGCCTCCCTGTCCATACTCCCGGACACTGCTGTCCTGCCTTCGACTGCCGTAAGAGTTTACTTGTATTTCCTACACGTATAACTTACAGCAATTGTAAAGCTTGTATTACTGTAACAGTGGTAACTTCTGCAAGTACAGTAGAAGCATTTAGGATAAATTTGTCAACACCTAGAGCACAGTTTACACTGCTGGCCTGCCTTTGATTCGCAAAAGATACTTTTAAGTTTGTAGTACAATCACAACATCTAGAGGTAAAACTTATCTGGAATAGCATATGAAACAGAATGGTGGATTCAAATGTTTTTGACAAATTAATGATGATATTGCATAACTTTAATGATGATATAATTTTTGCCCTTGCAGCTATCAAGGAGCGTCTGTGCACCAAGGAGGGCAAGCACTGGGAGGAAGACGTCTGCACCAACTGCACCTGCCAGTCAGGAAAGGCTATTTGCATAGCCCAGGCCTGCCCCCAGGTTCCAAGTGGCTGCAAGCCCATCTTCAGCGACACCGAGTGCTGCCCACGCTTCGAGTGCCATGACAGTAGGTGTCTCATTTTCATATCAGTGTTACAGTAGTATCTTCTCGTCCCTGATACCATGTTTAAGCTAGTAACCCTTTTTGCTCTCTGAGAGACATTGGAAACTGTAAATAATCTCCTACGCAGAGCCTTGCCCGCGGTCTGTACAATATACCTTTGGGAGGCTCAGATAAACTGGGGTAAGGTTTCCACTTTTGTGGGCTTGACGTCTAACAAGCTGCCATCCAATCATCAGAGAATTGTAATGTTTTCTTTGGGTAAAGCCAATTCACTGATTGGCTGACAACTGAAAACCTCAGCCTGGTTTAGCAGAGACTCCCAAGGTGTGTTGTACAAGCCCCCCCCCCGCTTGTGAGGCTCTGATTTTAACTGACGTTAATCAATGGCCTTGAAATTATGGAGGTTTTCAAAATGCAAGGACATCATTTGCCTAAAGTACAATTTAGCATGTCCAGGTATGGTTGGTAACTCTGGCTGTGGCTAAGTATCAGGCAGTTTAAGTGTGGGCCTTTGTTGTAGTTGCTCAATTTAAGTCATTGACATCATTGCAATTTACATGATTGTTCTGACACTAAGTCTCCTCTCCCATTGCTCAGGCTGCATGACCCAGAGTGGTTCCATGATTCCCCATGGTGAGACCTACAATGTGGACAAGTGTACCAGCTGCATCTGCAAGAAGGGCAAGAGCATCTGTACCCCCACAGTCTGCCCCATGCCTCGTCCCGACTGCGACGTCGTCCACGTGGAGGGAGCCTGCTGTCCAACTGTCGTCTGCACTCATGGTAAGGCAACATTTCCATTGGACAACCGATGAGCAACCAAAAATCATTGGTTATCAAGATCATGTCCCCATAGCTTAACAGGTATAGCCTCTGTGACAACTTAGCTCTTGGATTCAATTAGTTGCTAACATGGTGAAGCACAATGCTAGACTTGCTCTCAAAGTTAACAAGTATGAATGTTGGTTGAAAGTTTTGTATGTCTCTCTTTCCCTGCTTGTGTAGAAGCCAAGAAGCGCCCATGCCACTTTGCCCTCAAGAAGGTTCCGTCCCTGATGCTGATGGGCAAGACTGTGCCCATGACTGGTGTGTTTGTGCCATCATGCGACATCAACGGATACTACAACGCCACCCAGTGTCACGGCTCCACCGGCTACTGCTGGTGCGTGGACCGCTTCGGTCAGGAGACCCCCGGCTCACGGGTCCACCACAGCACCCCCATCTGCAGTAAGTACTCATTCGTAGTCATTCAGACTAGAAAGAGAATAGGCAACCAACAACCAAATATTAACACAAGATGCTAGCTAAAGCCCGGATCACATACATTGCACAGTCATTTGATCATCCCGCCAGCGATAGCACCAAACGTCATAGGTTTGAGAAGCAGCCGGTGCAATAGTTTAAATATATAAAGTCGTGGTCACTATGGACTTAAATAATCGTACGATAATGGAAAAATTTCAAACACTCATCAATAGGTTATTTTGCCTGAGATTTACCTGCGATTATCCTATGATTGATCCAGGCTCTATTCCTTGACCCAATTGCACAATAACCTACAAATTTGTTACCAGATTTTTAAATAAGTTCAGTTTTATATATAGAAACTCTGTGTTACAGAGCCCAGCACCTGTGTGCACAATGGTCACATGTACCGTGAGGGCGACCAGTGGCAGAGGGACACCTGCACCACCTGCACCTGTATGGGCGGCCAGGCCATGTGTCACAGCGACACCTGTGCACCTACACCAGATGGCTGCACCCCCATCATCGCTGAGGGACAGTGCTGCCCACAGTTTGTTTGTGAAGAGAGTAAGTTTAGCAGGCATTATGTAGATATTTTATAATGCTATAAGTAGTAGTGATGTTTATTCAATGCATTAGGAAATCAGTTTTTTTTTAAACTTCTGACTTATTGTTTGCTATGCCAGCATGAGAACCAGTAAAGTCCTATTTGAGAATGACAGTCTCTGCCATAAAAGGCACATATTTACTTGTGATATGCCATCACATCACCAATGCTAAAAAAGAGACTGAACTTGTTGCAGAGTGTATTGATATCGTGGGTAAGGAGTGGTCCATCGGAGAGAGCTGGATGGTTGAGCACTGCACACACTGCACATGCGCCCGTGGAGACATTAAGTGCCGCGTGGAGCAGTGTCCTCGCACTGAGGCAGAGTCTGGATGCCAGGTCATCCCCAGCGAGGGACAGTGCTGCACCAGCGAAGTCATGTGTGATGACGGTAAGAACATGGTCATCTAACGATTGGGTCACTTTTCAATTTGCGGGAATGAAAAGTATAATCTTATGTAAAAGTTTATTTTGTTTTCATCCATCTTGATTTATTTTATTCCATTTTTATCTGAAATATATTATATCATTTATATGTGAAAGGGGGGGAAACAAATGTATAAACACCTTTACAAGTTGCCCTCCCCCGCACTGAAGACAATGCCAACAATATAGGTATACAGTACAGTGAGAATTCACAATATTTAGTTACTGTACACATGTTCAATACAACTCATTACAGAAAGTCACTGGTCTTAGAATAGCTACAAAGTAAACAAGAAACATGTATTTCTTTACAAAGCAGTATTATTCATTTTAGTTATGGTGGAGCAAAAAATTATTTTGAAAGCTGTGACTAAAAATGACAATCATTATGTCTATTGTTTTGTATCCCAGAGTGCGAATCTTCCCACGTTGCCCACTGCCTGAAGAACCCGTGCCTGACCGCCACGTGCCCAGGATTCCCCGACGCCACCTGCAAGCCCAGCTACTGCGGCAGCTGCAAGGCCTTGTGGGTGGACAGGTTCGACCAGGAAGTCGTCTGCCAAACAAGTAAGACTTCACCCATCAATCAAAATACTGTAAATGCAGAAATGTTTGCGGGGTTTCATGTTCACGGTTTTTGCGATGAAAACTCTTTACTGCAAACTTAAAACCACAGTGAAAAGCCATTCCATTGTTTAACTGTAGTGCTACTATGGATTCAAACGCGAACTAAAAACGAGAATACTCCATTTCTTCCCTACCATGAAATTAAATCCCCACGAAAATTTCTACATTTGCAGTACATAGAATTTTGTTAGATCGGTCCCTAGAACGTGTCCAATAGCATAGATCGCTGAGTTGACTGAAGTTTTGATAAACAAGTAAAGAAATAAAGCTCAACTCAAGATTTGAAGAAGATATCAAAGTTAACGGTTAAACTTATACTAGGGATCAGAAAGCAGGTGGTATGCAAAGTATTAATTTACATCTCAATCACTAATCAGATCTGCAAATTTAGATATCAATTAAATCTAATCTACTAAAATGTACTTTGGCCTACCAGTCGTCGAATAGCCCAGATGTAAAGAAAAACAGTTATCGCTCGCATTCAATTAATAATACTGTTTTGTATGCAGCTGGCCCTTGTGATGCGACTGTGACCAAGCGTACCAACTGGAACACCATGTGGAACCCGAGATGTGCTGTCAACGGCTTCTACACCCCCAAGCAGTGTGACAGCGAAGGGTCCTGCTGGTGTGTGGGTCGTGACGGAGAGTTGATGCCCGGCACACGTAAGGAAGACGGCAGCACTGTGGACTGTATTGATGGTAAGAACTTAGTGTTCTATTACATCAGAGTTAGCAAAAAGTCCTGATGATACCCAAAACTGTAGAAGTCAATTTGTTTTCTACAATGAAATACATGACTGTACAGTACCAAGCAAAGTCATAGCAAAGGCTCTTGGCACATTCTAGTACAGATATGATGAAAACATTAAATAAACTAGAGTTCCACGACCTCATATCTTCGCCAAATAATATGAATTGTACCGACAGATGCAAGTACTGAATTCCCGCCATTTACCAATATGGCATTACAAAGCCGTTTTTCTAAACAATAGTTAAGTTCAAGTCTTTATTTGCTTAAATAATATCTATCAATGTTCCCCTCTTTCTCAGTGGCTTGATATGCCACAGGTCTGAAAGTCCTCTCACGGAATGTCAATGACGGTTAGACATCCAGGTAATAAGATACGCAATAAAACTGGATGGATTTTCGAAACGTAGTGAAATACACATGTAGTATAACTCTATCAAATATTAGACCCTGTTTTGCATAATCAGCATCTTATTGTGTAATTTGGCTTGGCTATGTCAATTATCAGATTCAGCTATTTTGAAATACCCAACATGAATATAAAAAGTCCTGTCATTTACGAACATAGTGTTATTATCTTTGTATAATCTCAGCAATAATTCAAATGAGGTCAATTGAATAATTGATATTTCGATTATGATTGATATTTACTAGCCTCTCTTTCTCAGTGAAGGATGACACAGTTTTCAAAGGTGATTTGTTTTTATTTGTTTTTTTCGGCTGTAGAGAAGTACAGCCAGGGCTACCAAAGGCTAAAGCTATTACAAAGGGTTAGCCCTGGTAACTGAACAATATGCAGACCTTGATATAAGCTTTAACAAAGACTAAAATACGACTAAAATGCATATAAACGGGCACAAACATAGAACTCAGCGCATTTTAAAATATTTCATTAATCATGCAAATTAGGTCCTGTTTGGCATAATTACCATGTTACGTCAATCGTAGGATCCACTTTTAAATCTTCATACCAAACATAACAGATACATTTTAGTCCTGTTTTTTTCAATTGCCTAGCTTCTAGTAGTAAGCTAGCTGTTGACCTAGATTCAGGACGCCAGCTGTTGACCTAGATTCTGGACGCCAAGTGTGTACTAACACATGCCGCGCACTATGCTGCGGCAGTCCTATATATGCCAATTATTACGTAAAGTAGGTCATGATCTGCATAGTGAGCATATCAGTATGCTGATCATCACCTAAGGAACATATATACCAAATACAAGAATAATCCATCAACCCCTGCTTGAGTTATCCTCCTCAAAAGTTACAAACAAATAGGCCCACTGCAGTTTAAGGCAAGCTGCAAGGGGGCCCAAACTTGCATCACTTATTCTCTGCCCCAAGATCTATCTACCACTCAAAAAATTATAACCTTAGTACCTACAAAAAATTCGACCACAAACTTTAAGCGGATTGATAAACTTTCTTCATTTATTATGCAAATTAGTTCCTGGTTTTCATAATATATATTTGATTATGTAAAATATTACCCAAGCTATTTACATACCAAAAATCATGACGATCCATCAACCCCTTCTGTAGTTATTAGCATCCAAAGGTTTCAACAAAAACGCCAACTGCAGGTCCAAACAAGCCGCTAGGGGGCCCAAACTTGCACCACCTATTCCCTGTTCCAGACCCTATGTATTGGTGAAAAATCATGAACCTGGCACTTTCAGAAAATTCGACCACAAAATTTTAAACTCAGATGCAGTACCTTAATTATCCGCTAGGGGGCCCATTATCGAACTTGACCTTCCTCTTTAACACTCCTACCTACCAACTGAATATCATGCACAGCCGTCAACAGCACCTCGAGTTATGCTGGCGACATACAAATTCACACACATATAAAGCCCGCTGCAGTACCGACGGAACATGCCAGGGAAACCATTTTTGAACTTGACCTCCGTTTCCACAACATCTACACACCTGCAAAAAAACACGAAGATCCATCAACGTTTCCGTCACTTTTTTTGCCTACATACAAACACAAAAAAATGCAAAGTCTACTGCAGTACTGTTGGAAAACGCCAGGTAAACCATTTTTGAACTTGACCTTCCTTTGCACAACCCCTACACACCTACCAAAAATCATAAAGATTCATTGAAGCTTTCTTGAGTTATGCTCCTAACATACATAAAGACCCACCCAACAGATTTTTCAACCGAAAACATAATCTTCTCCGAGCACAAGTACTCGGCGAAGATAATGATATCAGGGCCGGTATTTGACATGCAGATCTAGAACTAATAGAATGAAAGATAGACAGGAGCTCTATGTGTAGTGTAACATTATAATTAAGGTTTCTTTCTCAATTCAGATGCCATGACTGCAAGCACATTTGAAATATTTTGTACAATATTTGTTGTGACTTTTTGGTTCCTACTTGAATTTTACTACTGCTTCTTCTGTCCCATCTTAGAGCCTCCATGCTGGGAGGAGCAGCAGAACATCCAGACGCTGGTGTCTCAGGGACATGACATCACCAGGGACCCTCAGTGTGACACCAGGGGGTACTACAAGTCCCACCAGTGTGACCCTGTCACCAACAAGTGCTGGTGTGTCGAGAAGGACGGCCATGTTGTTCCTGGATCTGAGACGACCACTCACCAGAAACTCAGCTGTAGTAAGTCTCATGTCTCATGCCAACAATGATCTAAGACTGCCTTTTTAGTAACAAGACAGCTAAAATTTGCAGGACATAAAAATACTACTAGACTGCATCACTACCCCAAGAATGCCCTAAGTTTGCGATCGTACGACAATTATATGACTCACGTGACCGGGCCTTTACTAACTGACTGTTCCTTTAATTTGTTGTAGACAGTTCTTACTTCTGAGTAACCGACTGTTCCTTTGTTCCAGGCAAGCCTTGCTTTGGTCAGAAGCCCCAGAAGGAGACGTGTACTGAGTATGGAAGCTGTAGTGGCAACAACTTCTGCCACATCCTCCCTGGGAAATCTCAGGGCTACTGTTGTAAGCCAAGAGGTAAGACTTCATAGATATCATAAATTATATATCTTTTATAATGTTTAGTCTCACGGAAGGGAAATGATATTGTTTGTTTTTTCTTCTTCCTCTTCTTCTCCAAACAAGTAAAGTTTTGTATGTTCTGTCATTTTGTCAGCACGTTGTAGCATTACCCAGCTTTTGGGATGTACATTGTATGATGTAATATTGTAGGATAAACAATTCTTTTATCAGTACCTACATTTTACAATCAAACACACCTCTCTCGTTTTCTACAGCCTAAGAAGTCCTGACTGCTTGATCCAAGCTCCGATGGGCTAGGATATTTTTGGCCTTGACTCCAGCCATATTCAGTGTATTTGTCTAGATTTTTTTACTGCGTTCTTCCTTTGTCCACGCCTACAACTGCATGTTGCATTGCATGCTTTGTGGTGAACTCTCTCATTTTTGTTACAATTTATAGTTCCTGCATTTGGTGGTGATTAGTATTAACGTTACATGTTACAATGGAATATTGATGATATAAGTATCTGTTCTTTTTCTCTTTGCAAATAAAGTTTTCCAACAGCATTCTCTTTGTTATCATCAATGTTGTCATGTTGAAGTTGATTATCAGCACAGTAATGTAACTGCAAGTAAGAAAGTGTAATTCTACAGCGTAGCGATCGACCATAGTTGTAAAACGTTTTAAAAAAACCTATGGCTTTAGCTCACCAACTCAATTTAGAGTCAATGATTGGTAACGTTATGTGGCATTTGGCTATCAATGACAATTCAGAAACTTGACAGAATAGAGGCATCACAAAGACAACAAGATTTTACCAAAAATGGCCCTGCAGGTCCAGAGCAAGCAATCTACACCACTTTTTCTTACAAGAAATGCTATCTGCCACGAAAAAGTCAAGACCACAGCATGTCCAAGACAAAAGATTAAAGAAAGGAAGATCTGGTGTAGTACCAAGGACAGTGCCAGGGTACCCCAAACGCCCTTGACGCTTTACTTTGTACCACGTACCAAATATCATCACAATCCATCCAGAGGTTCTTAAGTTATTGCTCTGGAAACACGCACACACAATCCAATACCTCCATCTTTATGGAAAGACATCAATATACAATGCAATACATCCTACTTATTGAGACATTGGAGGAGAATGATTTAAGAAGAGGTATTTTTGGTATTGGAAGCATTTCAGCATTTGGAAGTGAAGTAGAGATAAACATCGTAAGACATGAATCATTCAAATCACTACTTCATTCTCATGTCGATTGCCTTAAAAGGAAATAATTAACCTTGCTAAAAGAAGAATTTCATATACTTTGTACAACTTGTCTTATTTGGGGCGAGAAGATGATCAACTGACATATCGTGTACAAATGAGACATCATTTGCACAATCAATGAGATACATCAGTCGTGAAGTTTGACATCGTCTGACGAAGGTATGAAATCGTGGTACTTTAGTTTTTCTCATTATGACATCCCAACCCGATGCAGGCATTCCCGGAACATCATTACCATGATCTAATCAATGTCCGTTATCACTAATTCAAATTCAGACTAATACATTATGATGTATGAAACTTTTGATGGCAATTTCATCACACTAACCAATATCGATATGAACGATGCATGATTTTTATTTTCAGACTGGTTTATTCAATGAAATGATGTTGGAAGAGATTTAGCGAAGCAAACATTCACTAAACTAGACAATTACAAACTGCACATCCTGACAGATTTATTTGGCGAGAAACTCTGGCAGGACTCCCCCCAATAGATAATCAATCTGTCAGGATTTAATTTCCACGTTTTGATAAAAGACAGCAATTTTCTTTCGTTTCTATAGAAATAAAAAAAGAAGCTTGCAACCACACTATAAATCGTACAGAGAAGCTGCAAAGGGAGAAACTACATGTATATGCCGTAAATGGCTAAAATAATACCTCTTTTCCTATCGTAAAATGTACTGATTTTGTCGTAAGCTTGCTCCTTGTACAAAATCTATATCAAGCCCTGAGCGAAGATTTCCAAAGACTCCCACGAAGATGTTAAACGTTTGATGTTAAACGTTTGAAAAAAAATTGTTTTGTAAACCATGTTCTCTAAGTTCAGTTATCCGTGAGATGTCTTTATATAAGTGTACTACCTACGTAATGCTCGCTTGATCATCAGATCATGCTGACTTGTTTTTGTGGATGACATTCTCCGGGCACCCAGAAACTGACGCGAGCGAGACGTTTGTGCATCGTCCATGCACTCCATGGCTCTGATTTCATTATGAAGACAGCTATTTTTGCCCAAATCTTATTTTCTTCGCACGCTTGCCTCAATTTTTGGGTGCCTGGTGGATGTCATCCACATATCAATTGAATCAAGTATGACGTATGTTGTACACGTATGTAAAGACACCTCAAGGGTCAAATGAAAATGTCAACAACGGGCATGTAATGCTGATAGGTCTGAGTGATCCTGTTTCATATTTGACCAATTTATGGAACCAGAATCCTACTCAAGCTGTCGTTTTCATTTCATTATGTTTACTCACATTCCTTATGGCCTTTTAAATCACATGTACTTTCGAACATCAGACAGTTTTTTCTCAATTCTGAGTGTTTGTTTGTGACGGTGGTGTTTGGCCACACCTCCGCAATTGCCATTTGAATGCTGTAAATTTGTTCGCGGTGGTTTTATGTTCGCGGTACGGTTTTTCTCCCTACCGCGAAATTAAAACCATGCGGCACGATTCCGTACTTATTTTTTAGATTGTGTTTTGATTTCAATTTCCCTTTCATCATGACATCCAGGTTGCAGCGATTTACCTCGGACAATGTGACCAGTCTACAAGTAGCTGGTACTCTGGATCCACAGGTCTTTTGTGGATTAGATCACTTCTATCTTATTTCTCTCAAACACAACAAACTTGTCAGTCTGTCGCCGGGAACCTTCACCTCCGTCCCTAAGCTGACGTACTTGTATCTTGACCACAATAACTTGACGGTACTAAAGCTTGGAACATTCAAAGGTTTACCGTCCCTTGACACACCTGCGTTGAACGACAACTCTTTGGTATACGTCGGTCCCGACTCTTTTCCGGACAACAAGGTGATTGACCTTCTTAATCTGTCAGGCTGCAAGATTCGCAACATCGAGGAAGGCACCCTGACCGCGAGGCGTTCCCAAACATGACAAAAGTATTGCTAGATGGAAACAACCCGTTGCATTTCCTGCCTGAAAAGATCGTAGAAGGCTTCCAAAGTTTCAAACTCTCACCGTGGGCGACGACCCTTTCAACTGCGACTGTCAACTGAAAGGCCTTGGCTTCGCAAGCAAGTCAACCCACCTAATGTTTTTCTGGTCTGCAACAGCCCAGGGATAGAGGTACAAACGAACGGTTCGTTGGTGTTGGAAGATGCCAGGGAGGAGGACACAGGCAGCTACACTAGTACTGCCGCCAACTACGGTGGGAAGAATAGCAAGGAGACATTTCTCAGAGTGGGTAATGAATGGTAGAAGTTGGAGTCAGAAAAGTCATTCTTCGTCATCTTTAAGTGTAAATATCAACGACATCGCGACTAGTTAGCCCATAACCCATTGAAAAAAAATCAAATAATCTCAACTAAAGCATGAAAAAATACACATTGTAAATACCGTCTTGCTTGTTATTGATTTCACCTTTACTAAAATCTTCCTCGCAAGAATTTCTGATTAGAACATCAGACGAATCCATCCACAGTTATGCCTTCCACAGATATATAGATAATATAAATTAAGAACACACCCAGACACACAAACGGCTCCGAAAGAATAACCTTCTTGGCGAAGGTCATAAAACAGCACCAATCGTTAATATAACCTTCACCGCGACTGAGGTCATAAAGGTCGCTCTCTTCTTCTTCACCAGAAAGAGCGCTCCTGGGTTCTTCTGATCATTGAAAAATAATTGACATTAGCAAAAAAGCGTAAGATGGCTCAAGGGGGCCTTGTATAAAAAGGCACAAAATGTTGTGTTTCTGGTTACTCAACCGACCCTAGCAAAAACCTTCCGACCGTAACCTTTTTTTTTCGGCCGACCTCTAGCAAGGGACATAACATTTTCAATCTGATATCTGAGTGGTTCAAAACAGAATCCAAGTAATGCAAATTTTCTAACCGACTTTATATATTTCACACTCTCTGAACAGATTTAGGCTTCGAGCATTTGATGTACGAATGTGTAGTGCACATAATTGTTCAGTTCTCGAATGTGCTGGTACGATGTATATCTGTACAATCACAACATCGTATTGAAAACTCCATCGTCCTGATGCATTCAAGGTTTACACTGTTAAACTGTATTTGGTGGATCACTTCGGTCGAAATCTTGAAAAAAAATCCCTACCTACCAACCGTATTTTTTCAGGACCATGATCGGAAACATGACATGTTTTTTCTTGGGTGCACTTCTTGACTTGAGAGATTCCTAATTGTTACATGATCCATAGGCTCTAGTAGGGAGGAAATGAGATGTCTTATCCCTGAAGGGTTGCTATGCCATGTTTGTATAAATGCTCAGCTTTTCAATTACCTCAAACGAAACTCAAGGTTCTGTTGGTTTGATATTCAATTCAAGACCACGAAATTGGATTGAAGCACACGTGTCAGGCTTCAAACGCGACATGTGAGGGATTGATTGCCATTGAAAATGCTATTTTTTGAAAATCCTTTCTGCATTTGTCGTGGGCCGCCGTACTGAAATGTCAAGATTTGCGGCATAACGAATATGATTGGGTGTCATCGCCAGCGGCCCTGATTAGTGATGCAGATCCAGTAGAGCCGCACAGCCAGAGACCGCGCACCGCACTCCAGCAGCTGCAGCGCCGAGGAGCAGACGCCGCCAAGACGATCCTCGTGCATCGGTAAGTAGATTCGTTGTTGTCTGTTTGATAAGTACATGATAAAACTGGACAGACAGTAAGTTTATAGTAGAAGGGTCGCAGACTGTTGAAAGTGAAGTGAAGGGATGGTGGAATCTTTCGCCCTCTGAAACGCTATCTCTCCTATTTAAGGAGTGAAATATCATCTGTTGGTAGCTTTTGCCTCGGCACCTGCCTCCTCCTAACTTCGATCTAGTACGATTTAATGATTTTACAACGGAGAGGTCGTGGAGCATGTAGATTCTGTACATGTTAGATGATTATACCCCCACTGAACTAGGACGGCGCTCTCGCCGCGCGCTCTCTGCGACCTAAAATTTAACAGAACGCTCAACGAATTTTATATTAACAACTAACCTTTTTACAAACATGCATTAATTTGGAAACATATTCCAATCATAAAGTCAAGGGTTACACAAATCCGATTAAGATCGCAGCGAGAGCGCCGTCTATTGGATTGGGTCCTTACGTACGTACAAATGTCCATAAGGGCCCAACCACAGTAACTCTCATCTTAAAGGCGCATCTTGTAGAATAGGACCGACCAAACATTGATACAAAGCCACTGTCTTTGTCATTTTGTACATCATAAGTTTCATCTACCTTTAAGTTACATTACACAGCGATATTCACAGCGTATGAATGCGGCTTTGTTGTGTCCTGAGAACAATTTCGCACTTCCTACCAGCGCTTGACAGCCATTTTGTCAAGCTGGGGTGTTTTCGGTAAGACACCAAAAAAAGTGAGACTTCGCGCGGCTTGCTTTACCGCTGTTAACCAACGCTGGAAATGCGAAATAACTGTTGGAAATAAATTTCAAATGTCAATCTAAATGGAGATTTTGAAATGCAAAATATTTTCAGTTTCGTCGCCGAAATTCCACAATGTGTGCCATTATAATTGTCATTACATGACATGAATGTACAAACAACCACATGCACCTCCTTGTAGTTAACTGTTGTGTGAAAACTGATTTCTAACGAATAATTGGTTCAGCAGTTGCGTAATTATCGTCGGAAGAACTACGCCAGTGTATCCTGAGATAGCTTGTCTGATTTCAAATTGTTGAATCTCTGAATCTAAAGGATTGTGATTTGAAAATCTGTCCTCTAATTCTACCATATTTGGTTTTAATCTGTGTCTGAAAGATGTTGTCAGTTTCAGGCACTTTGGATTTAGCGTCACTTAGCGTAGGTATGGAAGTACGCATTGCGTGCTGGTTTGTCATTTGTTTCTAGAGTGCCTGGTGTCTTAGCTTCTTATTATATCAAGTGAGAGTCGATCCTTTCGGTTCCATTCTTTTTCTTCTATTCACAAGACATCAAAAAATCAAACATACAAGACAAAGTTAAATAATCATTACCTCGCCGCCACTTACACAGCATGAAAAAATTGCACGACAGAAAATTCTTCTTTCAAAGAGTGTCAGTTCTGAATTCAGATGTCACTCCATGTGCAGCGTATACGTGTTTAATGTTTAAATTTTCTTCTTATTCAGGTTGCAAAGGTTAAGTTAATTTTGTCATTTCAACCTGACAGGCCCAGATGTTTGGTGGGTGGGAGAGGCGCTTGGCAGAAAACACACTCTACACGCAGGCCTGAGAGAATCGAATTTCACATAATTAAGACCATATACAGCCACTCCGGCACCGGTGTTAAATTAAAATGGGGTAGGGAATATGTTCGCGAGCACCCTTGATAATCCTCACTCCAAATAGCCATGCTTGTCTCGAGCATAATTTTTCGCAGAACACGGTATTTATCCGCGAAACTGCATAGCAGTTTGGGCATAAAGTAGTGCGTCACAGTACTTGACAATTCTTCCGTGAGCGTCAATGAGGCGGAAGCTGTGCTCAATGGTAAATGATTACAGTACGTCAGTTTTCAGACTGTATGAGTTGGATCACGATGTTTGTTCGTTCGTTCGGCGTGGCATTAGATTTGCGCCTTAATGCTGTAACCGCCAACTGCTGTGCGTCTGCTGCAGTTAACATGACCTTCGCTGGGCGTCAAATAAAAGTGGCTTCTAGAATCGAACGAGCCGCTAAATTTAAGCTCATTTTCATTTGAATTGTACCCTGAAGTCAAATATATTCAATTTTCGTACATTCCTTGTGCACCTTTTGAAGCGGCGAAGCTTCTCACTATTGGAGCCTTAACCATACTTCCCCCGTACCATTCCCCAGTGGAATGCCCTGCCTGGCACGGTTGTGACGGCTCCCATCGTTGAGTCGTTCCGTGCCGGGCTGGAGACCTGGGACCTCAACTCCTCCCCCCTACTTTGCCCCTGATGGCTATATGGGGGTAGCAATTATGATGGAATCCAAGAAAAATTGTGTTCTGCTACCTTAAGGAGAAGAGGCCTTCGGGTCTTGTTACGTTGGTGATAATAGATTAGAAAAAAGAAGGTCTACGTGCCTTTTTTCCGTGAGGCTTTTATAATTCACATGTAATCGTAGCCAGCCCGCTTTAACTCAAGGTTAAGCGATGCCGGCAAATAAGTCACGAAGCATAATTGGTTACTTCAATTCTACGTCTCAGGTTATTTGTTATCCTGAATTTAAAGTTATAAACAAATTCTTCGTATCGTATCGGAGCACCCGGCATCCGCCGACTTGTTTTGCTAGACACCCCGTGAATACAAAGGAAGAATCCAATGAACTTATTCCCAGAGCATTACACAAGAATAACAGAATTAATTTACCTATAAGCATTGCCGCATTGCTGATTCTGTATCTTAACTTGCCTTGACTTACCGGAAGATGTACTTAGAGATTACCAACTTTAACCCTCGGTATCGAAAGCGTGTAATGATTTTATCGTGCCTATTCTAATTGGTCGTTAATCGTAGCCGGCCCACTGTTGAACCTTAAGCGTTGTTCAGAAAGCGTGATTAGTCGCTTAAATTCTATACGTGTAGCACTTTGTTTGTTACGCTGAACTCACTGTTAAGGGTTGTTGACAAATGATTCGTATCATGATCACGTAGTCAACACCAGATTGCCCCAAAGTCATGACAAAGCGCCAGGCTGTGTCAGTGTTCGTAGCCTAGCTTTGCCAGACACCCTATGAAAACAACGGGACAATCCGATGGATTCTTTCTTCCCTAAATCTTTTGCGAGAACGGATCGATTTAACGTTAAGCGTTCTGTCTCTGCTTACGAAACATGACCACAGCAAGTCCCGGACAAAAGATACAAATATCGGAAATTTTGCTGCAGTACCAAGGTCAGACACCAGGAAGCCCAGAATCGGCCTTGACCTTAGCGTCAACAACACCTACCCACCTTAGAAATATCAATGTAATCCTAACTTGACATTAGCGTCAACAACACCACCCACCTACTACCTAAGAAATATCAATGTAATCCTAGCTTGACATTAGCGTCAACAACGCATACCCACCTAAGAAATATCAATGTAATCCTTAAATTGACATTAGCGTCAACAACACCACCCACTTAATAAATATCAATGTAATCCTTGACATTAGCGTCAACAACACCTACCCACCAAAAAAAATATCAATGCAATCCATCCAGAGGTTCTCAAGTCATCCATTCACGCGCCCGCCCGAGTACAATCTGACCCGAGTTTCTAATGTTAACAATGTGCAAATGCAGGGGTCCAATCCCTTCAACGACAACTTCCAGGGCTGTTTTCTTTTCACACAACTGAGAGGCGTTCATAGTTAGACCTGTACAGGATCTTTTAATTTTGTACTGTCTGACGCGTCAGTTTGAAATGGATATACTCTGGGAGACCAGACCCCGTGATTCGGCACGATCATCCACCGCACGAGCGCACGAGCTTTACCGGCCCGGGCGGCCCCACTATCCCACTGGCTCCCACGATCCAGTAAGCCCCGACTATAGGGCTAATTTCGGCGGCCACTGCCTGCCTTGGCCCCCGAGAGTAACTGGCAAGGCAGTAACTGGCCCGGTCCTAAGTCTGGTCTCCCAGGGTAGCGATGACATGATGGTCCAATCTCTCCGTTTTGTCGTCTTATACCTAGGTTCCAGAGCGCCCGCCGTTGGGGCCTAGCCTGCCGTGGGACGGCATGGAGGAAACCGGAGAGGCTGGGCTGATGGCAGGTCTGCAGGAGGACCGGATACACGGCTGCAACGCCACCACAGGTGACACTCAAACATTAACGTCACTACCACACCCACTTCTATCTTTTTAAATTCCATTACGACCAAGTTGATTTGATCATATTGATGCGCGTGTATCCGTCTCCCCCCCCCCCCCCAAAGAAAAGAATTCGGGCATACTGTAAATCAGCAAAAGCAGCTGCAAAAGGAAAAATATATACTGTAAATTGCAACACAATATTGCGGAAAACGGATCTTAATGCCTATAAAATGAAAGAACAAAAACGAAGAATCTATTATTCGGCATACCATATATACATATCTCTATATATCTCTGCACACCCTCAAGTCTAGGTACCGTCCTTTCCATGGAATTCTTCTTAATCAAAGTATATGTGTATGGGATGAAAGCCTATCCCTTCCACTACATGACCGTGTTTTGAAATTTAGCATGTTTGCGAATGATAAAACTCGCTAAATTTTGTCGCCATAAACGGCTGATGTTGTCAGAAAGAGAAAAACTCACTTATTATCGAGCCAATTAGAAAAAGATTCATTCCATCACTTTTAAAATCATCCACGGTACGAGGCATAGCCACATAAATCACAGAACGCTACATCGGGCAAAGAGACCCTTCACTTTCAACGCGGATGAATATCCGGAAGTTAGGCTCGGACCTAAGTCAATTTTCACAAAAACGATACCCACCAATCCATACGCTTTTCAGCCATGTTAGTTTTCAATGTCAGTTAGCAGTACATCATGAGAAATGTGATCTCAAACAAAGGCAATCGAAACCCTTTTGTCGCGCACTAACTGGGGTGTGCGCCGTTAACGTAAAACTATATTCCCTGCAGGAAACGCCACCTTTACAGAGGACCTGCCCGGGGAGATGGGGCCTCTCGGGGCGGAGGCTTGGGTCGTCCCGGTGCTGTTCGTCCTCATCGGGGTTGTGGGTGTGGGAGCCAACGCTCTGGTTATCTACGTCAGCAACAAATTCAACGAGCTGAAGACGGCCACAAACCGGTACATCGTGAGTCTGGCGGTGACAGACTTGTGCTTTCTCCTCGTGTGCGCTCCCTTCACCGCCTCCCTATTCGCCACCACCAGTTGGGCCCTGGGGAAGTCCATGTGCAAGCTCGTCTTCTACTTCATGCAGGTGACGTCACTTAACGGTCATACATGTTTCTATTTCTATTCTTTATTTCACGCAGGTAAAAACAATACATACATACATTTAAGCAAGGTGCATTAGCATTTGTGCTGGGGAAAATTGAGACCAATATGGCCTATGAGAGTCCCTCCCAATTTTTCTTGGAATAACAGGATCAACGATGATAACTTAAGGTTAACGACGATAACTTGTCTGTTGATAACATATCTGTTATATATAACATTAACTAAACTACGCACAAAAAGTTCGGAAACTTAACTTTGGTCGATCATATTTCCGTTATTTTTTTTACCGATTTCAATATATTACATATCATTTAAAAGCCTATTTGATTTCCTTTCCCATGACACCAAACTTATTGTGATTGCAAGTTCATGAAACGAGCATTAGGCCTGCTAAAGTGAGTGGTCGAAGAAATAAAGTGCCCAGATTACCTTACTATAGTCAAACATGCTATTCCGTACATATTCTTCTGTTGATATTGACTTCTGTACGAGAGTATTGTGAAAAATCAAAAAGAATAAACAAGACATATTCAAGAAAGCTAAGTTTATTCTTTATCAAAACCAACAATCTGTGTCTTAGTAACGGGTTAGCAAGGAGTCTTAGTAACGGGTGGTCCAGCCACACGCTGTCACTACAGCACGGCACCTCCTCCTCATACTCGTCACCAGTCGCGCAATGCGATGCTGTGGGATAGCGTCCCATTCCTCCACCAGCAGTCGTCCTAGGTCAGCCACCGTGTCTTGCACGGACAGCTCGCCCAAGCTGATCCCATGAGATGTTCGATGGGGTTCAGGTCCGGGCTCTTAGAGGGCCACTCCATCCTCTCTACACCTGCATGCTGGAGATGGTCGTTGATGATCCTTGCCCGGTGTGGGCGGGCGTTATCATCTTGCAGCAAGGCATTCGGCCCCATGTTATGGAGGAAAGTGATGGCCACCGGATCAAGTATTGTGTCACGATATCTTTCTACACTGAGGGTTCCTGGTACAAGTCTTGTCTTTCCCCTCGAGTTTATGCCTCCCCATACCCCAATGTTTGTTGTGAAACAATAACAAAAAATAACACCTGTGGATGACGATACCGTTGCAGAACGCAGGTGTTTATGTGGTGTAAACAATTGGTTCTTCGATGTGCTAAAACTAACCTTGGATATTCTGTGTGCTAGAAATAACCTCGGATGGTCTGTGTTCTAAAAATACCCTTAGAACCTGAGGAAACAATATATTGAATCATCATCCGCGCCCATACCGATAGGATGTCACAGCGCGCGTATGACACCAACAGGGAATTTCGGGCACTTTTTCTCCGTGACCAACTCACGTTGTTAGTCCTGGTACTTGTTCCGTGGGTTTTCAATCACAATAAGTTTGGTATCATTGAACAGGGAATCACACAAGCTTTATAATGATATATAATGCATTAAAATCGGTAAAAAAACAACGGAGATATGATCAACCAAAGTTAAGTTTCCGAACTTTTTGTGCGTAGTTTATTCATTATCTCCGTGAGGGTGGTCAGTGACCTCCACTTTGACTACTCACTTGGAGAAGAAAATTAAACTAGATGGAACTTATACTTCACTTCTACGCAAAGCACAGAACTTGAGTTGGAAACATCACCCAATTATTCAGACCATTTACGGTTCTCTACCACGGGTGTCACACAGACTCAGGCAGAGAAGGGTCCAGTTTGCTGGTCACTGCCTTCGGGCAAGTGAGGAGATTATCTCCTCACTCATTCTGTGGAGGCCCCGGGGGAAAACACGATCCAGAAATCTGACTTTCCCGGGGGCTCTATCGAGAGACACCTCTCATGATGATGACAACGCGACAACTCAAGAACAATGTTATTTTTGATGGATTTGTTTGACTTTTTGCATCTTGATACAATTCGGTGCAATGAACCTGTAATGCTCTACATAGCGTCTGCCATCACTGTCACAACCAATGGAAGATTAGCTGATCTGTTTATTCAGTATATCAGCTAAAGTGGTTCGTGATCACATTGAATTTCACAAATTTTGGAGATTGATTGAATGGGCGGTATTGTGTACCTCAGGTGACGGTTAAGGCGATGTGCCTGACCAGGTGTGCCCTGACTGTGGACCGGTACTTCGCCGTCGTCCACCCCATCGCATCCATTGACTACCGCAGCCCCAGGTTCGCCATCACCGTCAGTGCGCTCATATGGATCTGTGAGTAACCAAATCGCGAATCTACCAACTTCGCAGTATTCGTTCATTCGTTCGTTCAGACCATTGTCAGTTTTTTTCCGCTGTTTAAGTAGCAGGGTAGGGTATCATAACAGATAGGGGGTTGCTAGGCTTTCCTATTTAGCGCCTTCAGCACACTCGACATACCGGGCCCAGGTTCTTTTGTTGGAGAAATCGTATTGCTGCCCGTCTACGATCTTTAGAGGAGGCTAATTTCAGCCTACAACAAACAGAAAGAAGTCAGAGAACTCTATAGATCTTAATTCAATAATGGCTCTTTTGGTTCATAGTTCGCACCTCAGGAATATATACTCGTCTTATCTTCAAACAGATAAAGAGTTCGGCTCACCGTTTTTGGCGTACATATTGTTGAGTCATCTTCTCTTTCTACGTATTTCTTCACCGCGCGCGATCAAAGATATGCCGGCATCGGGAATCTTCAAAGGCCATCAAATCTAATCTTTGCCACTTGATATGCTCGTCTTTGGAGTAGGAGCCAAGTGCGTCAGAAGCTTCCGCTCTAGCCAGGAGGGAGACAACCTTTAATGTCAACAACAGAGACGCAGAAATTGTCTCAAAACACTGGGATAAACCCTGTATCTGCTTGGAGAGCATCGTCTTCAATTTGCGACGGGGGTCGCTGTTAACAGCGTGGTATTTAGGGAGGGCCTCAGTTAACATGTTTTGCTATTATAACAGTAACAAGCTTAAGCTATCTGCCACCAAAAATATCAAGACCATTGCACGTCCAGGTCAAAAGATACAATAACGGAAGTTCAGCTGCAGTATCAAGGGACCCAAAATAAACCTTGACCTTTGTCTTCCCAACATCTACCCACATACCAAATATCATCATAATCCATCAAGAGGTTCTTTAGTTATACTGACTACAAAATCCGTATACACAAACACACAAACAAACAGACACACAGAAAGACACTCCGACAAACAGACGGACACACATTCAAAACAATATCTTCATTTTTCATCGAGACAAATATCTTGTAGTGTGATAGTAACAATATATATATATATAGCGAGAGAGAATACAACCAGGTGTATTCCGTACCAAAATTGGTTTTGAATAACTGTCAACCTTTTTGAACTTCTAACGCATTGTAAATCACAGTCCACTTTGTATTACCATTGATGCAGTAAATAAACCTTTCATCCATTCATCAAAGAACGTTCTTTTCGTAAAGAAAAGAAGCTAGAACCATTAAAAACTGATCTGTTTGCCCAGGGTCGGTGAGTACCCTCGCGTTAAATAGGTATGATATCAGAAGTGCTTTAATCAAAGGAAATACATCGGCAGAAGCAGAGGGACACAGAATGTTCTTGGTCGTTTTGAAATGAGTTGACGCGTCTTGTGAGGCGAGACAGCTGACAATCTAAAGGTTGAAAGGTGGCCTTGTAGTCAGGGTTGTTTATTTAAAATCTGATTTTTGAAATATGTTTTTATTCAAATGAGAAGAGACTACAGATATAGTGGTGACGCACTCACGTTGACAAAGTTGTATTAGCGTCACCACTCAACATATATACACAAGACATAAGTGAAACGATAAGAATACAAACTTATAACAAAACATAATGAACTTATGAAGTAATATGATGATCTAATAAATATGCTAGAAACAAATTATACGGAATGTTCTGGGTTCGAATCCCTAGTAGACCCCAATGTTACGACATAAGAAAGGTACTTTATACCAATATCCTCACTCAACTCAGGTGAAAATGAGTAACCTAGCTTTGGCTAGTAACGTCCTCTCGGATTGGACGTAAAGCCGTACGTACCAGTCCGGCCTTATACACGGTTGCACTCAATGTTTAAACTGACACGCTGTGTTCGTCTGTGAATATTAGCCATATGCATCCAGGACATTGAAGAATAGAATTCTAATTTGAATTTTACCACTGGATTACAATATGAAAAAAATAGACGTTTCAGATGTCATTCCAATATCTTTCTTCTTTGATTAAAAAAAAGCTGTTGTGTGGCTGTTTCCTGCTTCTGCTAAACAAACAAATTAACAAAAGCAAATGTTGTGTTGTGTGGCTGTTTACTGGTTATGTGAAACAAACACAAACAAATAAACAAAAGCACACAGTGCTTATCCATTTTTATAGGTCCGCTGTAATTAACGATATCCAGCCCGTGATGTCCAAAGTAGACAGTTACAGTATTTCATCCATTTTCATTTTTTCTTGATTCATCACAGTTTTCCTGTGAAATATCTATTCATCTGAATCCAGCCCGAAGTACAATGTACGACACTTTGATCCGTTGATGTGAACCCCATGGCTTGAGTAAACATCAAATGCCTTTCCAACAGAGGAAGCTTGTGGTCCATGCTTTACAAATGATTGTATTGACATCAGAATGAGGTACAAAAGTTGCTTTGAACATCAGAATGAGTGGAAGCACTCCGAAGGAGACTGTATATAAAATGTAAAGCTTCTGAGCATGTTTGTATTTTTCCGAGAAATGTCCTCCCAGTAGTTGTTTTGGAGTCTAGTCTGGTATCGTTTTATTCATTCTATTCATTTATTTAGCACACATCAAGATACATGGAAGGGTGGCCAAAAGCTTGCAAGCTTATATGTTGGACACCCAGGTAACTACGATTACAGCATAAATCAAATCAACCAAATCACCATCAATCATCATCAAGTAATGAATACTACATAGTGAAAATTTCAATCCGAAGAATGAAACTAAACATAAGTGAAGCTAAACATAGAAATAAAGATTAACACAAAGGGACAGGCACGGCTCAAAAAACGAGTGGAGCGTTAAAAAAAATGACATGATAAAAGATGTTTATTTTCCAACCAAATGCGAATACAATAGTCAACTGTCGAGTTAGATAGTTCTTGGGGGAAAAAAAGGCCAGGGGCGTCTATTAACATTTTACGTTTTCTTCATCTTTGATATACCGCGCCACTGAGACTGAATAAGAAAATCCCCGGGGCGTTTCACATCCTTTAATCTCCAACTGCGACGTGGCCTTTATTCTTTGTACTGATGCTGTGCGAGCACGTAGCTCAATTAGCGATTGAAAATGAACCTCTACATGTAATTTAGGAATCGTGCGTGAAACCACTTATTGCGCATAAACACAAAAGTCTTCGTTTAAAATTTGTGCTTCTGATGAATCCCCTTGGGAGCAATATTAGTAGTTTGGACCCTGACTGTATAACTGTGGCTTTACTTGCTGTTACAGATATCACTGTAAGATCTCCTGTAAGATTCCTAAATGTGCCCTGTTTCTTGATGTCCAATACTTTACCACTACTGGAATAAACATTGTAATGATGAAATTTAAGGTTGAAATAGCCGGTTATAGCTAATCTAGTAATATTGTCGCCATCTTAGATTTTGACCGATGACGTAATCAAATATGCATGAATTATGAATATCAAATCATAAAAGTGATAGTGAATTACATTTGTTGGTATTGATATAAGAAAATAATCGCAGTTTAAAAAGACAGCTATAGAATTACATTGTAAAATCCAAAATAAGCGACTTTTCCCCAAATATGGCTCTCAGAAACCGGTTGCCATGGCAACATGAAAACAATAATTAGTTATTTCATTAAGTTCAGATTGTTGCCAACGAAATTTTAGCAAAGCTGACCAAGTTTGGTTGTTCTAACGTAAGACATTCAGATGCTATATGACATCAAGTGTTGGCGCAGGCCTCAAAAGAGCCCGCCTGTCTGAATAGCGTAAGTTGCAAATGACTATGTTCCCTATTTTTGCATAGATTATGATAATGAGCAGAAATTATTCACACCTGATCATGTCAAACTGTCCCTTACAGATTGCTTGAACTATACATATATACAAAACACAAAAATTGTCACCAATAAAGCTGTATTTGCAGGAAACATTTTGAAAGCAATTGCACAGTCAAATATCTCTTTACTTTTCAAGTGATTGTTTCACTGTTGGAACATGTTGGAACAATTTGCATCATTTTTCAGATGGTAGATTTGGGTTAAGTAGGTGCTAATTGTACTCTATTGTCTGCCTCTGTATATTTTTAGATTTCACGTCTGGACTTTTGTCTTTGGGTACATATGCATGGCACCTAGGCCTAATCCCCTATACTTTGAAGGGATCTGTGAATTGCCCTGTTCCCATCCCACTGACCCAGTTACACAATGTTGTTATAATGTTGGAACATGTAGTAACAAATGATCAACCTATGTAACAACAGTTTCGAAAATAATGCAAATAACATGTGCAATGTTAGAAATTTATCTAACATGTTGGAACACAGCAGAAACTATTTAGAACATCAAATTAATGTTGGAAATTGTTCTTAACAGTCCCTTAGACTGTTACAAAGGTTTTGCAAATTCTAGAACAAAAGGCTACAAACACCCACTCGGTAATGTGGAATTGACTCTATTACTTGGATCGAGAGGAACATCAAAGTATATAAATTATGCAAATCGTGACCTAATTTGCTTAATCAACGAGAGTATAGTATTTTGCAACCTAGCTTTGAGGCGAATAATTATCACAGAAATAAGTGCGTATAATACATCAGTCGAAATGGTTTTTAAACATATAGATATGCTGAATCATACCTTCGCCAAATGATATAAAAATCATTTGGCGAAGGTATGATTCAGCATATCTATATTATTAATTGCATTTAACACAAAAAATCTTGTGGAAGTGTTTCTTTTAAAATTTAGATTCAAATGTCTGCCTGACTTTGACCTTTGCAGTCGCCATGCTGATGTCCGCACCTTTGGCCGTGACCCTTGACCTGCACCAGACAGAGTGGCATGGTACGCAGACATACTGTATGGAGGTAAGGCAACGATAGGTCGGAAACATATGGATCAGTTACTGTAATAAGGAGGTTCATGGTTTCCAACTGCGCATGAGCAGCAAATGAATCGTGGGTATTGTGTCAAAAGTGAAGGCCCATGAGACATGAACAAAGCACATCTGGGCATTGGTATGCAAATCGACCTGAACATGCGTGAAGACACTCTGTTTGCCCAAATCTGAATATGCACTGATTTTTCCGTTTCGTATCTGGGACGGTAATAAGTACTTTCATAGATTCGAGTACGCATGTGCAGTGTCAAAGGCGAAGGCCCCTGAGAAGTAAACAAAACTCGTCTGGGCAATATTATGCAAATCGAGACAATGGTCGAGACAGAACTGTTTACAACCCACAGGACTTCACCTTTGACACTGCACATGCGTACTCCAACCTACGAAAGCGCTTATCATCGTCCCACGGTCCTACCTTTATCATCCTTTCTAGTTCGTGTCCCATATGTGACAACATGTTTCTGCATCTGTTAAGTACATCGCAAATATAATAAAAAGCCAGTCGGCTTTACAGGCTCGGTAGCAGCTTGATAAATCAGTACATCGAGCTACCTGTAACATATTATCTTTGCACATCTAACTGTAAATTTTATTTAAAGCTATCATTTAAAGATGCTCCTACAGTGCTTGGTGAAAACGGGTTCTACTCTACGGGAGTTGTAGGGAAAAACGAATTTTTGAACACCTTTAATCTGGGTACTTGAAGACATGCTTGACACACGATCTTGTATCCCTTCCAGCGGTGGCATTCCCACGCCGGCCAAATAACGTACTGGGTCACCGTTGTTCTGCTGACCTACGGGCTCCCCCTAGCGGTCGCCATTTGGAGCTGCGTTGTGGTGGTGGAAAAGCTCTGGGGGCGCAACGCTGTCGACCCGAACATGGGCTCCCTGATCAGAAAAAGAGCTCTTTCGAAGAGAAGGAAGGTGAGTGAACCAAGCTGTTAGTCAGCTATTCAATGTGTTTCTTTAGAATGTTACTGTCAAGCGTTTCCTTGTCATTGGCACCCCCTCAATATCATGGTTAGTTGCTATTGTTTGAATTATAGGGACACGTGCTCTTGCTCCGTGCCCATTGTCTTGTTTCAGCTTGTTTGTGCATTAAAGTTTACATAGCTAACACTATGACTAGCTGTGGCCTAGCACCAAGGCTAGGTGTAACCTAGCAACCAGCTTAGCTATAATCTTTCACCGTGGCTAGCTGTAACCTAGCACCAAGACTAGATGTAACCTAGCACCGCGTACCGATGCTAGATGTAACCTATCACCAGTGCTATCTGTTACCTAGCTCCACGGCTATCTGTAATCTAGCCCCACGGTAAGATTTAACCTAGCAGCATGGCTAGCTGTAACCTAGCCCCACTGTTAGATATAACCTAGCACCGCAGCTAGCGGTAACCTGGCACCACATCTAGATGTATCTTAGCACCACAGCTAGCTTCAACCTAGCACAATGACTAAGTGTATAAGTGTAACCTAGCACTATGGTTAGCAATAACATACCACGGCAAGCTATTTCATTCTTAGAACCAGGCGGAGACCCTCCTCCCGATCCCCAACTTCCAAACCCTTACCGTTGGTGTTCAGTATTCAGAAAGGATGTCCATAACACACGTTCTGTTTGTTTATTTGTCGTTGCTAGGTGTGTCTGATGATCATCACCATGGTGCTGATATTTGCCATCTGCTGGCTGCCGACCCAAGTGCTGCTCCTCTGGCAGGTTAGAATGATATCATACATTCAAGTAACTTTCAAATGTTATCATTAACGAATGTCATTATTTGCAACAACAAAAATACAATAAGATATAAGTCTATTACAACAGCCAACTAAACATGTGTTTTTTTTGTTTCATGATCTAACTGTACGTAATCAGGATTTGAGGAGAGAGGAGAGAAAATAGTAGAGTTCGTACAAACTTTTGGTTAGAGTTGTGTTTTATTTTGCTCAAGCACGTGCACACGCAGGATATTGTGCGTAAAGACAGAAGCTAATGCATTTTTGATACCATATTGTATCATATACCATAACAAAAACATATATTGTATAAGCATAGGTATATTGATTAACTGAGCACAAAAAGTACAATGCACACATCCCTGCATCGACTGTTCAAAGCCTTAGTCTATTACAGAGTGTGAAATACAGGAATTCTGTTTTGTATTTCATCATTAACATGTCAGATTGAACCAATTATATTTACCTTGCCAGTGGTGGCGACCCCAAAATTTGTAAACTATTGTTAACTTTTGTAAACATTTGTAAACTTTTGTAAACTTTTGTAAACATTTGTAAACTTTTGTAAACTTTTGTAAACATTTGTAAACTTTTGTAAACTGTTGTAAACGTTTGTAAACTTTTGTAAACATTTGTAAACTTTTGTAAACTTTCGTAAACTTTTGTAAACTTTTGTAAACATTTTTAAACTTTTGTAAACTTTTGTAAACATTTGTAAACTTTTGTAAACTTTTGTAAACATTTTTAAACTTTTGTAAACTTTTGTAAACGTTTGTAAACTTTTGTAAACTTTCGTAAACTTTTGTTAACTTTTCTAAACTTTTGTTAACTTTTCTAAACTTTTGTAAACATTTGTAAACTTTTGTAAACTTTTGTAAACATTTGTAAACATTTGTAAACTTTTGTAAACGTTTGTAAACTTTTGTAAACGTTTGTAAACTTTTGTAAACATTTGTAAACTTTTGTGAACTTTTGTGAACATTTGTAAACATTTGTAAACTTTTGTAAACGTTTGTAAACTTTTGTAAACGTTTGTAAACTTTTGTAAACATTTGTAAACTTTTGTGAACTTTTGTGAACTTTCGTTAACTTTTGTAAACATTTGTTAACTTTTGTAAACTTTTGTAAACTTTTGTAAACATTTGTAAGCTTTTGTAAACTATTGTAAACTTTTGTTGATAATGAAGTGCAAATTATGCTAATGCGGCTTAATTTGCATAACTAATGAGGAAAATTTATTTTTGCAGTGTTTTTAATCGTTAGACTCAAATACATGTAACATGTGTAGTTTATGGCAAGTGGAGCATTAACAGATACCAATTTTGCAAATAGATTCATAATTTGCATAAAGCGCCATGCAAAAGCGCCATGATTCATCTAAGTGGTAAATAATAGGACTGTCAATATTGCGACATGTGTAAGTTTGTTAAAGGTGTTTATGACCGAGCATATTTCAATGTTAATGTGTAAGTCATTTGCATGAACAGAATAGTTCATGGAAAAATGAGGTCTACGAACTCTTGTTATACAAGGCAGTACAATGTTTTCTTTGGTCAAAGGAATCTGACATTACAACGACAGCTGACAGTATTACTCATAGATGTGATATGATGTCTTCTTCCTCTAGGTGATTGCCAGTGAAGATTTCCCCTTCACTCTGGTGACGTTCTCTTGGAAAATCACGGCTCTGATCCTGACTTACCTGCAGTCTGCCGTCAGCCCCGTTGTCTACATGGCATTCGGACAGACCTTCCGCAGAAAGCTGAAACAGGCCTTCCCACGGATGTTTCAGTGAGTAGAGAAACATCTACTGTAAATTTCGCGTGTTTTCGCCCTAAAGTTCGCGTGTTTTTTTTATTTCGCGATTGGCAGAAATGGAGTGTTCGCGGTGGTTTTAAGTTCGCGTTTTAAAAACAAAGTAGCGCTACAGTCATAGGTGGGCAAAAAGTTTCGCCTACCGTCACTATAGGCTAACGGACACGAGATCAAGAGGTCACGGGTTCGTTTCCCGGTGTTCCTAGCTATAGATTGACGTCCTTCCATTAGGCACTTTACACGGCTTTCTTCACTCCATCCAAAAATGGGTACCTGATTTCGGTTGGGGGGGGTAAAGGTGGTGTAAGTAAATCAAAAGGGATGAGCTCCGCCTTCCAATACCATGCATTCAAAGCGGATAACAACCCACTACCTCTACGGCCTCGAAAAGGCAATGGGACTACTGTGTACCTTTACTTGCTTCAAACCGTGAAGTGTTTCGTTATTAGGGTTCCTAATATACTTCCTATTGTGTATCACGATGGATAAATCTGAAATGTGTTTGTTTGTTTGTTTGCTTGTTTGTTTGTACTTTTAAGGTCCAACCGCGTGAACCAACTGCAGGCGGTGCCGCTTAGAACAGTGGGGCGGGCTGCTGGAGGGCTGGCTGCGGGGAGAATAGCGGGCGCCCGGCCGGGCAACAACGGGATCCTACCGTCCACAACTCGGCGCAACCCCGTTGACCATGAACCGGAGGATGTATTTGGTGGTGTCTGGAACAGGAATAGGAACAGGTAACGTAGCGTTACCAATTCGTCGTCTTATTTATTCAAAACGTCATTCATCTTTAAAACATTGAGACAGAGCAAAATTAGTAAAATGATGAAATGAAAACCAACCACACTTATCGAAAAGAGTAGGAGTCCTTCCCGATGTGAATAAAACAAACCTTAAGGTCTGGTATTACGCAAATTGTACTTTCGGTACAAAACTGGTGTGTTACGGCTATATATGGGCGGTTCACCGGTTATGCCATTAAAAAAACAACACTTAAGCAACAAAATGAATACGCGATGTCGAATTACATATGAAATACGTCATGCATGCATGATGCTTCCATGTAACTTGTTGTGGCTTTAGGAGTTTATTCTGTTATCTTACTCAATGTAAACTTATTTGTATTTTTGTTTTGATTAAAGAGACGTATTGTAGTATCTTACCGATCAAAACAAATTCGTTGTTTTCGGTCAATAATTTTTCTACCTCTCACTGGACCAGCGACACGTTGGCGACCTCGCTGCGACCGAGTGATTTGACAGGGCGCGCAACGAATTTCATCGATAAAAAACGAATCTTTTTACGCTTTACGCAAAGGTCGATTCGTTTTGCGGTCTGTGGCTGGCTTTTGATACCTTTGGTAGGAAGAACTTGCATAAAATGTATTTCGAGCCCTGAGAGAAGTTTGTCGAAAGTCGTCCAAGAAAATAAAGAACAAAAATAAATAATTTATTTCTTTTATCTTCAGTAAGTTTAGTCATTTGTAAAACCTTCCTGACCACATATGCATATATTTGCAAACTTTTCTTGTGCTCAAAATTTTTTTCGCACGCTCGCATCAATTTTGCAGTGCTAAGGTGACGTAAAATCAATATGGCCTTACTTCACGTCCCCAGCATTTGCAAATATCATGTCTAAACGATAAAGATTTTGTTAGAATTCTTCCATCTTTTTTTTCTCGACAGGAATCCTGCTCAGATGGACGAAGTGGCTGGGGCTTTCGTTATAACGCCCACACCCAGATGCGCTGACGTTGGGTACCGCAAAGGGGCGCTAAGACAGATGACACCTCGTTCTCCAACCTGTACCAGTCATGATTAGAACTGGATTGTTGAATAATGTGCATTGAAGACCTGCGGTTTTATGATAAAGTACATATCATAGTGTAAGGTGAGACTGAAATCTAAGGATGAGCCAGGAAGGGTTGGATGAAGTTTTTGAAACTGAAAGTTCATGCATTTTCCTGCTATTTCCTTCTCTCTGTCTCCCTCCGTCTCCCCCCTCTCTCTCTCTGTATGTGTATGCATTATTGTTATTTGTGTGTATCTCTGTGTGTTTTTGTGCGCATGTCGCTGTGTGTGCGTGCGTGCGTGCGTGCATGAATGAGTGTGTGCGTGTGAATGTGTGTGTATTTGTGTGTGTACGCACTTGCGCCCGTGTGTGCAAGTGTGTGTGCGCGTGTGTCTGTCTGTGAATGTGTGTGCGCGTGTTTGTGTGTGTGCGTATCTCTGTGAATGAGAGTGTGAGTGCGTTTGTGTGCGAATGTATGCATGTGTGTGTGTGTCACTACATGTATCTATAGGTATTTTGTGCACTTGCGTTAGTGTGTTTCCCTTTCAGTTGGATTGGAATGTTAGCGTGTGGTGCGTACATAGTTTTTTTTCTGTCACCCAATATATATAAAGTCACTTGTATATGTTGTTTAGACCAAGGAATTTCATCAGGATTTTATTACATGTTTATTTTTCCTGATTCGCTTGCCAGTAGCATCTCTTTCGTTGTTGTTGTTAGCTGCGTGAAGGAGGAAAGTGACCTCCAATGGGGGGTATTGTTTTGTCTGTGTCTGTGTGTTCATGCCTGTAACTCAATTTTCTATGGATGGATTTGTTTGGCTTTTGTCACGTCGGTAGTTATTGAACTTCCAACGAAGCACTGTCATTTGGGGCATCGTAGCAGTATTTTCATATAAGGCCACAACAAATAAATTTTATGGATGACATCCTCTGCAGACTCCAAATCTTATTCGCACGGGCGAAAAAAAACAAGGCGGGTAAAAAAAAAGACATCCACATCTTCAAACTTGAATGCCATAAAACATGTAAGAAGAATTGAAGCGATAAGACACGTTATTACAACAACTCTTTTGTCCCTGTGTGCAATAAAACATTAATCAACACCGTTATAAATTTAGATCCGGGTTTGTATAGCACATCAAGACGGCAGAGACACGGTTCCCGTACACTTATAGCATGGGAGTCTCCGGAGTCATGTGCCAAACTTACGGTGACTTCATGTTGCTTGCTCTCCTCACGTTTCCTCAACTAAAGTTCTCTTACAGACTAGCTCTCTGCTATTGCTGGCCCGTCTGTCTGACTGAATTGCCGTGCCTTAGAAATCACCCATCTTGTCATTCCGTCTTCAACGGCTGTTAGACAATGGTCAACTCAAACCATATGACATTAGTTACTTCATCTGACCCTGTTATTGAATTTGATAATATAATTGCACGGCTATATCCTATTTCAAATTTGATATGAGGGCTGCACTTTGTCTTCCTGTAAGTTGGTGACGAGGAGAAATCTTATTACAACTAGCATACATAATAATTGTACAACGCATTTGTACGGATTTTCCACTATTCTTACATGTGCAAATACCTTTTTACGGCATCTACAACGTTTTTGCGATAGAACTATCAGTAATTTGTAACATATTGTACTACTTTCGTCGGTATATTTACCATTGCCGAAGGGTAAAAATCGGGCGAAAATCAATGCGCGCGCTGAGGTCACCCATAAAATTTACTTGCTGTGGCCTATTGCAGATTTCTAGAATGACAAATGTTGTGTCGTTTATCTGAAAAGCACTGCCCCCTTGGTAGTACTTGTGGTAGTACTGCCCCTCCCAATCGCAATTTTGGTATAGAAAAAAGACTCTATGGCCCACTTTACACTTTTGCCTTTGAAACTGTAGTACTATACACATCGTAGTCTACTTCTCTAGTAGACTACAGATTCGCGTCCGCTTTACACTCACTGACAGGAAGCCGAGCAGGGCACCTGTCGTATCGCCACGAAACCGAAGTGACCTATTGTGACCTTTGACAGATCGCGGGTGAAAATTTCAGCACGATTTATATTTGTGAAAAGGTATTTTCTGTTTGCGAGAAGTAGACTAAAATTCTAAAAACAAGTGCAAAGTGGGACTAAGCTTGTATCATGTCATGCCGTTCTGCCTTCATGATTATGATCACAAAAAATAATACAACAAGACGAGCCGCCCAAAATGCACAATTTGTATGTTATCATGTATATCATTCACACACATTTTTTTATATCGATGACAGGAGGTAATGATGCCTTTGCAACATTCTCCTCTGATAATTTGTAAAGTATTTTCATGATGATCATATTATCATAAAAACTATCTTGGCTTAGCTTCCGTGAAAAGTTGGATTGGAGACGAGTACTTAAATCAAGAAAAAAATTGACTGATGTTTCTGGAAGCAAGCATTACAAACCAATCATACAAAAATTCCGGAAGTAACTGATAATTGTTAAGTTCCTTATTATTGTGGCTGGACAACATCTATCTAATAAAAGATGTATATATGTAAATACTTTACGTCTGGGACCGTATCTGTTAGCAGCGACACCTAGCTGCACTGCGAAATAGAGCCAGTCAGAACGCATTTCACTGAGGAAGGTGACAGAAACGTCGGCTTAAATGAAACACTTGGTTGTGTATAAAGATCTTTCAAATTGTTATCCAAAAGAGAGTAAAGTCTTGAATTTCATCTCTATTCTTAAAAGATAGAGTAAGGCCATGTTGATTTGATTATATGGATGACATCCTCTGGGCCCCCGTAAACTGATGCAAGCGTGCGAATAGAACAAGAGTTTAGCAGAATGTCTTCATTATGAAATCTACGTGGTCAGGAAGGTTGGAAAAATGATTTAACACAAAGAGTATGGTATAGCGGCGGATAGATTCTTCATTTTCATTTCTTCACATCTTCTTTGGCCTTGGAAATTGATTCTTGCATTCTACGACATTATTATCGTTTTCCAATATTTCCTTTGTAATATACGGCATATATATCATCATTTTGCAACTGCTTTATACGATTTACAGTATGATGGAAACTTTTTTTTTTTGGAATCCGACGAAAATTGATGCGCGTGTGGATGTCATTCATATAATCAAATCAACATGGCCCAAAGTGTAAATACACATCTCAACAATACTGAGACTTGCTGCCCCGTAGAGCTCCCGGCCTATTACGCCCGGCCTAACGGCGATTTCAACTGGACTATACAGGTTAGATTACTCTATAGGGTTGTTTAGTGTTCTTGATGTAGAATTTAGACAATGTAAGAACGTGTTCACGTTATATGTATGCTGCTTTTTATTTGAATGTTAAATCGTGATACTGAGAAAGGCAGACTTTTACATTACATTGAAACGGCTACATCATAGACCACATTGCACTTATAGTTACGTCACACCCTATAAGGGTGAAATTCTCCGGAGAGCTAGGAATAAACACACCGTCGCTAAGATACATGAAGTAAACATGTACAGGATTGGACTATCCAGTAGATATCGCACGGTCCATTGCGAATTCGTGATAACGTTATTACACATGAGTGGGATTATGAATACTCTAGATTTGCTGAACGATCAAAGACTCTGTGTCTGACTGTTATGATTGTGTTTTTATCTGTTCGTTAACATTTCTCCTCATTCGGTGTGGACCAAAAGAATAAAAATGAAGCTGATAGTGCAACAGATCTGGGATGGTAATGATGATGATGATGATGGTGATGATGATGATGATGACGATGATGACGACGATGATGATGATGATGATGATGATGATGATGACGACGATGATGATGATGACGACGATGATGATGATGATGACGACGATGATGATGGTGGTGTTGATGATGATGATGACGATGATAAGCGCATAGCTTTACGATGATACATAAGATGAAAATAAAGTGCCGTGGCGGACAACGGAAGAGGAAAAAAAATCATAATTTAACGTCTTATCACATATTGATACATTTTAGCATTATTCCGCGAATCAGGCATAACTTTAAACAGTCCAGTATATCCAGCTTCAGCTCCTGAAACAACTACATGACTTCCCCTGACCCCAAATTAGACTGTATTCCCAAGGCTTTTTTCTACAACTTAGGCCATGTTGATTTGATTATATGGATGGCATTCACGCCCGCATCAATGTTCGTTCGTTCAAAAAAGTTTTCGAAAAGTCAAAAAAGAATTAAGATATGAAAGATCAAAAATTAAAAACCTGATTATTCGGTATACCATGTGTGTTTAGTTTTGGTCATCCTTCCTGGCCACGTAGACTTTACAATGAAGGCAACATTCTTTTTTGTTGGCCAAACCGTTTTCTATTCGCAAGCTCACATCATGATCAGTCTTCGGATTCTCAGAGGATGACATCCATATAATCCAATCAACATGGCCTAAATGTACTAGTTTGGAACGTTGTCACTTGATTGACAAACGCACAAACTACCGGCGCTGCATCCTGTGGATAGGTTTCTGCTGACAAGAAGACATTACCGCGGGAATACAGTGATCATGCCTCGTACCCTTTTCCCACCCTGCACCCTTAAAATGCCCCTACCCAGGGTTCGAACTGACCAGTTCGCATCTACACTGAAGAAAATAATTTTAGTCCAGTGACTTCTAGATTTTTACCGAATGCCTTCTAGAACCATTACCGTGCTTAATTTCAGCATTGGGTACACCTGCACCATTACACGGTGGGGTTTTCAGTCCTCACAAGGGAGCCTTGCACACTAGTTATCGACCGTTGTGATGTCTGGATAAAATGTTATCTTGTCCTAATAATAAAGAGACGTTCTTTGAAAGAAGAACGATTGTTGTGGAACATGAAAGAACCAACAACGATTGATGTGGAACGTCACAAGAACGACGCTCTTAGGAAACACTTGTTTGAAAAGAAAACAAAACCGTTCGTGTTCTATCGAACGGGATGAGTCGAACGAACGCTGTGAGTTTGCCGGCTCGTATTGAATCGTTTCATGATTTGTTTTCGTTGGCTTGCCATGTAAGCAAATCTGTAGGGATACCGACAGTTGACGTCATCGTAGACGCCAGCTGAAACGTTTAGGGCACGGTGCATACTTGTGGAAAACCGACCCTTGAACGGCACATCACCTGAAAGAATGAAGGATCAGAGAATCGTCGCGATGTAGCACGCGCAGGCTGTTTTCAGCAATGTGGAACTTAAAGATTGTGCTTTTGGTGCTTCTCAGCATCGGATCGTCGTCTGTAGTGGAGGGGGTCCTACATAGACAGGTGAGTGTGATCTAAAATCAACAATTCCCAACTAACACTAACTACTAAAACGCAACTAACCAAGGAAACGTGAAGTTCCCACTACCTTTTAAAAATGTTTTGAAGATGTTTCACCGCCAAGACGTTTCGCCATAACTCTAACCCTAACCATAATTTCAATCCTAACCCTAATTCATCTCCAGCACTAACTAACGATAACCCTAACAATAGAAATTTTAACTACAAGCTTCGGATGAAAGCTCATCATTCTGTGTTGGTAGAGTACATATTGTGAGGTTTTGAGCTTTGATCCAGCACAAAGAGGGGAAGTTACTGTGAATTTTCGGTTGGAACTCCGACCTTCCTCAGATGTCTGATTGCGCTGAACGCAGGAAGCCGGAAGCCTAATAACTAACGTTACAAGTTAAATAGATATACAAACAGTGGGTTTATTTGAAATTGATCTTTTCGGTGCCTTTGTCTTACATGTACGACCTACAGGAAAAGAAGGGGGAGACTCAAACAGATACCGTGTACAACAACAACAACACCCAAGATTGCGGTTCTCAGAAGAAAACAGGATCAGAAGAGCCCCCTAGTGAAGGGACAGTTAATTACAGTATCCTGAATCTGCGGAACAACGGACCAGTCCAGTCCGACAGGAAACAACTGAGTGAGTACAGGGACACTTCCACTAATCCACATTGAGAATATTTTTTTGGCGAAGCTTCAGGAGCGAGCTTATTTCGGTTTAGCGACTGACAAGTACACACATTGTATCGCACACGGAATCCACCACACGTAAAATAGAAAATAGAACAAAGCCTTTTGTCATTGTTAATTCTTTCGGTGCACTTCAATTGTTTATTAGTGTTATTTCCCATTCTCCTATAGTTGAAACTGACCCTTTGGATAATCATGGTCTTACGCTTAAGACTTACGATGGACAACAACATGCAAATGAAGCACGGGTGGAAAGAACGAAGACATCGACAATGGGAAGCAAAGAAACCGGACAGGGGAAGCGCAATAAACGGAGAGCCAGATCTAGGGGGGCACGTCCCAGACCTAAAGGCGCACGTCACAGACCTAGAGGGGCACGGCCCAATAAGCGACCTAGAAGGCCCAAACCACCAAAGCCAAAGAAGACAGCAAAAATTAAAAAGAAGCCGGAAGACCAGAAGATGAGCGCGAAGGCCCCAAGGAAAAATAAAGCCAAGCTGATAGAAGAACGAAAGAAGAAGGAAAGGGAAAGGAAAAACAAGGAAATGGAAAAACGACAGAAGCAGAAGAAGGAAATGGAAAGGAAAACGAAGCTGGAAGACCAGAAAAAGAGCACAAAGACCCCAGCTAAAGGTGCTCGTCCCAGAGGTAAAGGGCCACGTCCCAGAGGTAAAGGGCCACGTCCCAATAAGCGACCTAGGAGACCAAGGAAAAACCCACCAAAGCCAAAGAAGATAGCAAAAATTGAAAATAAGCTAGAAGACCAGAAAAAGACTGAGAAGATGGATAAAGCCAAGTTAAAAGAAGAACGACAGAAGGAGGAAAAGGAAAGGAAAAAGGAGATGGAAAAACGACAGGAGAAAAAGGAAAGGGAAATGAAAAAGAAGGAGATGGAAAAACGACAGAAGGAGAAAAGGGAAAGGGAAAGAAAAAAGAAGGAGATGGAAAAACGACAAAAGGAGCAAAAGGAAAGGGAAAGGAAGAAGAAGGAGATAGAAAAACGACAAAAGGAGGAAAGGGAAAGGGAAAGGAAAAAGAAGGAGATAGAAGAACGACAAAAGGAGGAAAGGGAAAGGGAAAGGAAAAAGGAGATAGAAGAACGACAAAAGGAGCAAAAGGAAAGGGAAAGGACGAAGAAGGAGATAGAAAAACGACAGAAGGAGGAAAGGGAACGGAAGAAGGAGATGGAAAAACGACAGAAGGAGAAAAAGGAAAGGGAAAGGAAAATGAAGGAGATGGAAAAACGACTGAAGCAGAAGAAGGAGAGGGAAAAGAAAAAGGAAGAGACGGAAAAGCGACAGAAGCAGAAGAAGGAAATGGAAATGAAAAAGATGCTGGAAGACCTGAAAAAGAGCACAAAAACCGAAAGCAAGGCTGTGGCTGAAAAAGTGACACAGACGAAGAAAGAAGTCCATGGTACGAAAGGACCAGAGGTGATGCAAGAGAAAAACAAGAGCGCAGACAAAAAACAGAGCGCAAGCGAGGCCAGTACAGATGAGGGAGAAGGAAAAGGCGGTACCACGGCCTCGCAAACCACCAACGAGGCTGAGAAAGCGTTGTTTGGAATGTTGAAGAGTGAAATGTTGGGCGATAGAGATGCCGAAAAAAAGGCAAAACACCTACCAGCCCAGGAAAGAAAAGAGAAACCAGGCCATGAGAACTGGAATACGCCTTTTGAAAAGGCAGTTGAAGCCATTGCACGAGGGCGGAGGCGGGTTGAGAGCGGGTTACTTGCATTCAGAGTTGCCCAACATTCTTTAGCATCGGATAAAACAAGGCCTGAAGTAGAGTGGGGTAAGGGACTAGTAGAGCAGGGTCTGCAGATCGTGAAGGAGGGAGAGCAACAACTCAATAACTGGCTCGGACTTGGCTTGAAATCACCCGACATGCCAACTTCAAAAGTTCAGGAGAAGGACTTTGGCCTGCAAGAACAGAGTACAGCGACGACAAAGTCACAGAACAGCTATGGCGGTGGAGAGGAGCCGACCGAAATGGACTGGTTGGCTCACAGAGCAAAGACAAGCATGGATGTTGGAAACGGTAAGAATGTGAAGAAGATTAAAGGAGCGGTAGGCGGAAAAGAGGGAACTGGAGCGCTTGGTCAACTGAAGGAAGGTTTGAAGAAGATCAAAGAAGGTCTGAGTCTACAAGAAGCTGGGCAGAAGAATGTTGGCACCAAATCTAAAGGAAAACAAGACAAGGCGAAGGTACAACAAGGGTTAGAGGAGGTGAGGGAAGGCGTGGAAGACGTGGAGAAGGGACTGAACGTAGTGATGGTTGGAAAGAAAGAAGTAGAGGAAGGAGTGATGAACATTGGAGACACTACGGAGAACGAGAAGCACGGGGAAGACGTGGGAAACAAGGGTGAAGACGACCTGAAAGCATTGCTGGGTCTGAATGGGTTAAGAAAGGTTCCTCTTTACCATTTCGGAGGTAACCCCTTCGTTGACCCCACACCGACTGAACACGACATGTTTCCGCAACGCATGAAGAGCATGATCGAGTCAACATCGCCAAAACCTGCCCAGAGGACCCTGTTCTACCCGAGCTATCTTCAGGTGCCGCAGGCGGGTACAGTTCCAGCGTCTTCCGCAAGGAGCGCTCCACAACAGAGAGGCAACAACAAATCGGCTGGTGGGAAACCAGAAGATCAGAAACGCCAGGCGCTGGGAGGACCAACAGTACCAACAAGTCTCAGCGGCAAAGACCTTCTGAAGGTAGTATGAATGTATCACTACGTTCTCAGTGGTGGGGTGTAGGGGCGTTTATTGTAGCCTTTTTTTTACTGTGATCCTTCCGTGTTCATTGGTGCCCATCAATATTACCTCAGAATGTCAAATATTCTAGTATTCTTAATAATCATGAAGAGATCAAGTCAACACTTCAGTATTCGTCGTTATAAACTTCCTGGCACGGTTGACCAATTACTGACGTGACGTATCTGTAAAGGCACGCACGTACCAATGATAATGTCACGTGTCTGTAACTCTCGCGAGTGTACGGTCGGAAGCGATTGGTCATCATTAATTCTGAAAAAGTCGACAGTAGTCCTTGAAAATTTGATCCGTGTATACCCTAGTGTTGGAAGAAAGTCCAGCATTGTACTAGTATTCGTCGTTGTTTGTACAATATATCAAAGTGTCATTACTAATCTGTAGGTCATCTCATCTTGGGCAGAAGAGTTGAAATGCAATTTTACTTATAACGCTATGTAACCTACATATTTATCTATGCCATTCTGAATCAATGTTCTGCAATTTCCAACACAAAAATTGGACTTACCCAGATTTTCGACTGATTTCCAGTCTTTGTAAAGGAATGACGCTTTCTGTGGATTTATGTTCTTGATCACCTTTTATAAAAATTCTCCTCGATCAAAAAAGAATGTAGCTAACACAATGCTTGGACGCAACACATTCAACCCCTTTTTTCACTCTGCCCCACGAAAGGAGATCAAAGAACTCCAAAACGAAGTTGTGGAACTGGAGGCTAAGAAGGAGGGCAAGGGTCAACCCAAGAAAGGCAGGCGCCATGTTAGAAATGTCGGATCTGAGTGAACAAGATCATCACACACTCAATCTGCAGCGGGAAGATTCCCACTGTACAGATGGCGACTGGGTGGCTGATTTTCTTGGATCTAATAAAAGACGATCTGTGATCTACTTTCCCCTGATTATGAATGAATGAATGAACGAATGGGCGAATAAATGCCTTAAATGTACATTTTTGCCCCACTGGGCTAAGTATATGTCACATATTAACAGACATATACATATTCATGTGTAAAAAAACGTCTAATATACTCTTACTAGACAGTACGTTCGGCTTCCTCTCGCTTCTTGGTAATCGTATAAGTGTAGGAGGCTGTATAATTAGTTAAGAGTTGGTTTATCGAAGGCTGCATGGAATAAAAAAAGTCTCTGAAGTCGGAGAATTTACTTAACACAAAATCGAAAGGAATGATTCTATCGCTATCATACAAAGGACATTCTACCGTAAAGTGTACTTCGTCTTCTACTTTACCTAAACTACACTCTAGAGAAGTGTGGTTATGTTTTCCAGATCGATTCGCAATCTGTGACAACTGATTTTTAGTTTTGTATGATTCTCCGAAATCTTTGTGTGTGTGTGTGTGTGTGTGTGTGTGTGTGTGTGTGTGTGTGTGTGTGTGTGTGTGTGTGTGTGTGTGTGTGTGTGTGTTACTCAGCGTTCATAGAGTTATTATGATAATACCGATTAAAAAAAACGATGGCCTACCGCCTATGGTGGAACCGATTCCCATTCGAGTTCTAACCGGCTATGTTCGCGTTATTTTGTTCCAAATTACGTCGCCCATATCGACACACAACGGTTTCTATAAACAAAACTACACGAGTCCCTGGTTACCGACTGCGCAACATAAAAAGAAGACTTGTCAAGCGCTATAAGCACTCAGTTCCGTCCCCAAATATCACAGAGTCTCAAGCATGCGGCAGACGACTGACACCGCCGTGTCTAGCACTACATCTGGCGGAGGAGATAGCATGGAGCCCCGGTCAGGAGACGCAGTCACTGTGGTGAATCTTGGTGGAGGCGACGCCGATTCTTCTGTCAAAGACGTTCAGCTTCTACAACTTTACAACAATCTATGGTTTGTTAGTTCACCGTATTCTACAAATCCGGAAGAAGTTAGTTAATTGTTTGATAGTCACAGGTCAAAAGTGTTGTTTTCTTTGTCTGTCACTGTTAAGATTTCTATCCAGACTTTGGGAATTAATCATTATCACCATATCATGACGTAATGTAATTCTTGAATTGTGGCATCGAATAGCCGAGTGGCTAGGCTAGCGGATGCGAGGTCTAGAGGTTGCGGGTTCGATTTTGACGTTCATGGCTAGTCGTTGTGTCATCGGGAAAGGCCCTTTACACGACTTTTCTCACTTCAACCTGGTGTGAAAATTGCCTGACTTTGGTCGGGTAGATTAACGGAGGAGAGGGTTGGGCTCCACTTTCGAAAATCGTGCTCTTGACACAGTGGATAATTTCAAAGGACTTCTTTTACTTTATAAATACATAACATTCATAACACCTTTTTCATATGTTTCGTTTTTGTTCATGTTTTGCCTTACGACTAATATGGTACATGGTATCCAGAGGTGACGTTATAGCCCCATTCCACTAGGACGGCGCTCTCGCCGCGTACTCTCTGCGACCTAAGATTTAACAGAGCGCTCGATGAATTTCATAGATAAAAAATGAATTTTTTCATGTGTTTTGGTACATTATCAGTAATACTTTTACATTTTGCACGATATTCCAAGTATGATCAGGGGTTACGCAATCCGATTTAGGTCGCAGGGTGAGCGCAGCGCGATCGCCGTCCAGTGGAATGGGGGCTTTAACGGAGAATGATCCCCAAATGACCCAAACTCCCACGGAATAAGCATCGTTTCCATATCTCCGCAGGTATGGGCAGATGTGTACGCTTCCCAAACTACAGGACAGGCCCGCAGGAGGTCAGCGGGCTCTCTCGGCGTCTACCCCGCCCAGGCCGATCCAGTGCCGCCTTCCGATCTCATCGCCCCTGTCCATTGGTAAGAGTGCTATGTCACCATCGGTCTCAACCACACATGGGATATACACAAGCAGCAGTGCACACAGTCTCTCCAGCGACACCGGGCTGTTTTCTCCTCTCTTTACTTCAACCCCTGCTAAGATCCAACCAGCGAAGCAAAGCTTTGGTCCACCTGACCTCAGCCCGTTTTGTTACGTTCAGGATACCGCAACGTCAATGGTTATGTCAAATTCTTTGTCGGCAGAACGTCACTTCGTGTTTACTACGTCGACGCATCTCGCAGTGCCTGTGTACAGACCGCATAGTGGTTTGGCCCCTACACCAAAAGGAGGACACCAGACCGTGCTAGGAAATTGTCTATCACCGCCATCTTATGTGGGTAAAGCACTTACCCATGCAGCGGAGAGAGTGTTTACAACAATCGCGTCTCATACGTTGCCCAAGCCGCCCTGTACAACTCCACGGATAAGCGGGCCGACCTCCTTGTCAAATGTTTCTTCTTCTGTGGAAAATAAAGGCAAAACACAAGATTCTAACCAAAGGAAGGAGGTGATGATTCCACAGCCACGATATCAAGTCGGACCACGGAGGTGTCTGGCTGAAGAATTTGGACAGCAACAACTTCGAAAACATGGTAACCATGCCGCAAAGGACGACGGGAAGGACGACAGCGAGTGCTCGGTGCTTCCCAACACGCCTTGCACAAACTCGTTCCCAGGTCAACATGACTCGTGCACATCTCCAATCGGTGAAGACGGTCCATTCAGTGTACCTGTGGTCACAGCAGTTCGTCCAAGCCCAGTATTCGTAACCAGTCCTTGTCTACCCATGCGCAAGCCTAAATCTGCGCCAGCCATCCCGGCGTATTTGACAAAGTCCCACGAAGATAGACCCTACATGCCCTCCCCTGTATATCTGCTGTCACATAAGCAGTGTTCAGCCCAGCCCCACAGCCAGCTGCAGTCTTCAGGCTTGTCCATTACCAGGCCAATACCCGGCGTGAAACCCTCCGTCAGGATGCGAGCAACGGTTCCACAACAAGAGAGTTCTTCTTCTTACGCGGTCCGGCTCATTCCCAGATCCAGCCAGGCCCTCACCTATCTATCCAAGGGAACTGCGCGGGTAGAGAAGACAGGAGTTTCTCCTATACTTCTCTCGGGGAAACCTGGGTCTTTCCCGCCACATCGCGCTAACAAGACCGTTGTTCTTCTGTCTCCCACGGGGCAAAAAAAGAAGCCGTTTGTGGAAGGAAACCGGCCTCACTACAACACACCACGCAGCCATTCAGCCTCGGACAAAATCTGTACCCCACCGGAGATACATTCATCGGATTTCGATCCGTCCGTGTTCCTGGTAGCTTTACCGGCTGCGGAGATGGGTGTCCGCAGGAAAGAAAAGCCTGGCTCTTTTATCTCAGGAGCACCCTCCCCACGGAAAGATTTAGCGCGAAGTCTCCAACAGAGCACTGCAGAAAATGGGATCACGATGTCTCAGTTGCAGAGCCATGCCACGAAAGATCCTAACCCCGATGTTCCTTTGGATATTCTCTCTAAATACCATGAAAACATGTCAAGCTATGGTCGAAAATGTAGAGGCGCAACAAAACTGTATGGGTTCTCTCTCGCTCCCATTCCACAACCTGAAGGATATCACGCCATTTGCCCGCACTGTGGCAGGGACCTTTCTAGGGGGAAACTTCAGCCCATCCCCGCTACTGACCCCATTAGTTGGTACGATAGGAACTGCTACATCTGCCAGCAAAACCCTTACAAAGCTAGATGTTACACGTAAAATTTTCAAGAGCGAGGTCTAACAAAGCTAGATGTAGCACGTAATGTTATGAAGGGTGAGTTCTAACAAGGCGAGATGTTACACGTATATATAACAACTTTAGAGCAATTTCTAACAATGTTATATTTACACGTTATGTTAAGAGTGAGTTTCAACGTATTTGTGATAGTAGTTGAACACTTTCAAAACTCTCCATATTTCTTCCGTCGTTGTAGTGAATGACTTTCCATCATTCGTATGTGGTGGTTAGACATCTATGATCTTCGAGTATGCGTCGATGAAGGTTAGACATCCAGGTAATAAGTTCGGTCCAGCTACCTTAATAGAGCAATAAACGCCGAAGCAGCTGTCACTGGCATATAAAATACGATAAATTATTGAATAGAAAATTCATGATGATACTTTTCTTTGGTTACGTCGATTGTAACTTATCACATCAATAAACTGTTACTGAACTTTGTGACTTTTTTTCCATGGAAGTATATCCGTATTGTCGAAAACATGCTGGATTTGGTTAGTGCTGAAGTATATTGGTCAGTTTCATACTAAATAGAGTAAAGAGACTGAAGACATTGTAGAGTCGTTGCAGTGGAGATCCTTCTTGCTTGGTGGCGGTTACACTACCTTTGCTGTAGTTGGAGTCAGAGTAGTCAGAGTACTTGTGACCGGGGCATGTACACATCATAGTGAAGATGGATGTGGGAACCTGTGACAAAAGCTGCCATCATGTTGAAATACATTAAGCCACAGCAACTAAATTTTATGGATGATATCCCCTGCAGACTTCAAATTTAGTGCGCGCGGGCAAAAAGAACAAGATATCCACATTTTCAAACTTGAATACCATAAAGCATGTAAGAAGAATTGAAGCGATAAAACACGGTATTAGTATTACACCAACAAGTCTTTTATCACTGTATTCAATAATACAGTAAACATCCGCCGACTGATGTCAACATTAAAATTATAAATTCATATCTGGGTTTGTATAACACATCAACATCAAGAAAGCGGAGACAAGGTTTCCCGTACGGTGGGCACGGGAGTCTCATGAGTCATGAGGCAGACTGACTAGATAATGCTGGCTCTGCTCACTTCGTATCAACTGAAGTCGTCTACACTATTGTTGTCCTGACTGTCTGGCTGAATTACCGTGCCCCCGTCTTTTCATTCTGTCTTCAGCAGACAGACAGCTAAACGATGGTCTACTCAAACCGCATGACACTAGTTTCTTCATCAAACCCTGTTATAGGATTTGTTATCTAGTACTTAACTTAATTGAAGGATAACACATCGAATTGCACGTAATTAGACAGACGCAAAATACCCCGCCAAACTAACTGTCAAAACTGTTTAATGTGGATACACCCCAAGATATCCTAACATCACCCCAACGTTAAATTTCCGAGAATAATTTAATGGAATCTGATGTATGGGTGCAAATGGTAAGGTTGCCAGAGACCAAAAGTCAATCTTTTTTACTCTGAACTAGGGAAAAATGAAGTTATTACTCCGGGAAGGAGGTGTGACCTCCTTCTGGGGTATTGGGATTGCTTTTGCTTGCGCGTTCGCAGCTATAACTCACGATCCCGTCGTCGTATCGGTGTGTAACTTGGCATATAGTGTGCCTGGTTGGGTGTGGTGATGCACGATGTCTTAGTTACACCGTAACTACTTTTATCGTAAATGCAATACTGTAATTGCACCCCTATAATTAATGCTATGTCCCACTGCCCTGCCGTAGACACCGTGCTATAATCCGTTCCGCTTGAGTAGAATACTTCAGGCAGATACGGGGTATAATTCTTTCCAACCTGCTGTGATCGTATAGTCACTGTTACATTGAAAAATAGACAACGTGCATCACCACACGCAACCTAGGAAACGATATACCAAGTTACATACCAATGCGGCAACGGGAATTGTGAGTTTTGGCTGCGAACATGTGCCGAGTGAGTTCCAGTCTGTGTATTAAGTATGCCGTGTCCCTCGCAACTCGCATACAGTATGTGCGCACGGGACGGACGATGTATTTTTACGCACAGTGTGAAAATGGCAAATCTCTGGACCTTCAAACTTACCACACTTGTAGTTTATAATACGGAGGCTGTGACAATGTAAAAAGTTTACACAGGGGATGAAAGATTGTTGAGAAATATCTCTCAGAAAAGTGCGCGCGCCAGTGTCACTTCCGGGTGGTTAGATCCGGTGACCTTTGACCTTCGTGAAATGTTACGATAATATAGATTTGCCTTTTTTATTGCAAATAGCTTGATAGCTATAGATCAGGCTGGCCTGCAATAAATTGTGGAAAGAGGATTTACTGCATATTTGTGATTTCTGATGCATCTTAGTTGTAACTTGTAAGGCTGAATGGTTCGTTGATAATTGAAAAGGGGCCATCTAGATCTAACTTTGTGACTTTTCCCGGAATTTCTAGATCCCATCTGTGCCATGCTGTAAAAACATACTTTTCAGCAGGTTGACCACTCCTGTATTGAAAGAAAAAGATAAACAAACACTTTTTCTTTACTTGCTCTAAAACACTACTTGGACTGAGCAGAGATGCAATTTGTGTGGGTCAATACTTGTACATACTATAAATACTTCACGGAGAATTGTGTCCTACGGACTCTTGTTAAGTCTTCAAATTGTGCACAAACTTACAACAAAAACAATTTCAACATCGCTTCAAGATTTCTTAAAATAAGAATAGAAGCAGAATAGCTGATTCTATTCTATTCTGACATGATATGCACACTGGCATAAGTGAATACATGCATCTTTGAAAAGACGTAATGCAAAATTTCCAAGGGAAAATGGAAACAGTTAAGCCACGTTATCCACTCGTATGTTAAAAATTTTATGGGTACAGGTTTACAAAATAACCTCTATAGACAGATGAGGAAAGCAGTATACGCGACGATCAAATGTGTTCTGTTCGGTATCATCTCCGTAAAAAAAATTGTCAAAGAAATGTAAATACGGACTGGAACATGTGTGAAGGAGCCCTTACTTTCCAAATTGCAGAAACACAGAAAAAGTTAGTGCTCACCTCCCTGACGAATGTTCTTGAGCGGGATCGTATCCAAGAAGCCGACAGAAAGGACAGCGATTGCCTTGCAAACGACCCTCCACAGTCGGTACTTTGAAAGCTGTTATGTGCACTTGCCCACTCTCTGCCAGTCGTGCTCCTCTATATGTGGAAGGGGGTCTATTACCGGTCTGAAGTCTGGATGGGAGTCGACTGCTGAAGTTGTAACTGTGCCTACAGTTTATATAGTAGAGACTTAATGGACAGGTCGATGTAGCAAAGCTAGTGACGTGTGTTTAGTTTTTGAAATGCTTCAACGGTGACGCATTCAGTCAACTCTGAAATAAGCCAGGTGTGTGGATGGAAAACCTTTCTTTTTTTCTGATACAATAGTTCAAGGATATCATTAACGAGATGGCGTGACTTGAGCCTTCATATTTTACCTATCTCTGACGTATTTTTTTCTACTTAAGCATTATCATAAGCTTTTCATCATTACTAACCGGTAAACTGATGACGTTTATAGTATTTTCTCCTACGCAAGCATCATTATACTAAGCTTACAATTTTCATCATTACTGACCGATGACGCTCATGGTAGCAGCCACCGTAATAGCAGCTTAGCTTTGTTAAACGGCTTTTCAGTCCTTGCGCACATTAGATAACTTGGTAGTTATAGGTGAAGGTTATAAGAATGAATTCTCACTACCTCCCTCCCCAGAAAAAAAACCTGAACACTCTGACAAACATTCTCCAAAACAAGTCTTCAAAGAAAAATGAATGTACAGCTACATGCAGCAAGCGCTGTTGCGAACATTAGGCTCAATGTAGAAAAAAAGGCCATGTCTTTAAGTTAGATAAGAAAAACATATTCTATAAGGTTTTTAAGAGAATACCGAACTTTTCTTCCTCTGGTCGTATTTTTTGTCTTAAAAAGCCCACTGCACTTTACTCATCTATGCAACACAATATACATATCACAAAAGTTAAGACCCCAAAGGCATGAGATTGGTCCATTTCATTACCATTCGTTTAACAAAACAACAACAAAGCAACAACACAATAAGAATGGCACCAACGAGCAGGCTTCATGTTGTTATTGATACTCTAGCTAGGCATCGACTTATAAAATATGAAGTTCTTAATGTGTCAGTATCAATAGTTGCCTGGCACATTTCAAAACGCTGAGAAAACACCCGACAATAGTGACGGAGCATCGAAAGAGGGGAAGACAAAAGAAATTATTGAAACATAAGATAGTATAAGTGAATATGATGGATTGAGACTAGCAGTGGCAATACTGAGGACAGAAGGACAGTGGAGAAAGACTGTGCACAGATCTTTCTTGGTGCCCCAAAACAGCCAACTGGTCGAATTTAAGGGATGGGTGAGTTGAGGACAACCTGACGTGCGACACAATGGTCACTCAGCATTAAGTCAAAGTCCCTGATGACATGATTGATACAACTGGCTAAGGAAAGCTATTCTTCAACTTGTTAGCTCCTAATCTCTAAATAACCGAGAACAATGTTGATATATTTGCCAAAGATTAGGCTCTTAGTAGAAGAAAGAGACAGGAACAAACGGGTTAAACCATCGACGCCACATGAAACGGAAATGCGGACATTATAGGATCTCCTGCTGTTTTTTCTAAAGTAAAGCATCGTTTAAGAAATCTTGAAATGACTAACATTAGTGACTGGTGACGTTAATGACATGCGACGATGGCCGTAATGTTAGTTAAGATGTTTTTAGGGTCTACGCAATGAGCGACATTTTCAGTTCGGGTGATGTCAATGATATTAATTATTTTTGCTCAATACGTAGTTTTTAATCAAAGATCTGATTAATAAATGGACTCTGCATGGAGAGTAAGTAACACCACAGACCAGCAGCTATTTGAAGCAATGGGCTGATTTAAATCAAGGCCCCTAATCAATGATTAGAAGAGGCTCACAAAACGTTAATATGTTTGAAACCGTCTTTGAAAACGAGGACATTTCCTATGACTTTGTCGGAGATGTGAAATCCATGAGAAGAAATAGCCAGCACAAAAACTTCAAAGTAATCAGCGTATGGTGTGTGAACCACGGTTTATCATTTCCAATCTGTTCAGAGAAAACTTTGCAAGCATTGAATCGTTGTCCGTTAAACTCAAAGTGCTGTGCCTGTTGTCATCGGACTGAGACTTGTAAACTTGGCGAGTCTTCGTTAATTACACAGCGCTTTTTCAGAGCGAATGACGTGAGTTTAATTTTTCAAACGCATCATTGGCGTTCATGTGTCCTTCCTTCCTTCCTTCCTTCCTTCCTTCCTTCCTTCCTTCCTTCCTTCCTTCCTTCCTTCCTTCCTTCCTTCCTTCCTTCCTTCCTTCCTTCCTTCCTTCCTTCCTTCCTTCCTTCCTTCCTTCCTTCCTTCCTTCCTTCCTTCCTTCCTTCCTTCTAATAGCCGAGCTCCAATTCAGCCAGTGGGCTGTCATTGTTCGCGACATGTGAATCCATCAATCGATCAATCAATCAATCAACCAACCATTACTACTTTCGAAAAAATACAACTTTGCTAGAAAGTAGACCATGCTATCTGGCTAGTTTGCAGCATCGTAAGAAAGAAGCTGACACACGGTTTGTAACGGCAACTGCAAGTTTATTCAGTTATAAGAAGAATAAATACGAGGCTTTCTATAATACACTAGAGAAAGGCAGCACGCAATAAATCGTGCAACTTTCATAAAATGAAACAAAATGAAATATAATAGAATGAAATAGGATGAAATATCCAGATCGTTTTGATCAAAGTTTCAAGATTTGCTAACTCCACAATTTCTTGTATTTCTTATTTTCTGTTGCATATTGTGTGCATTGACTGCATATGATTTATTGTACACTCACATAGTTAATGTAAACTTGTTGTCATAGTGGTTGTCAGTGTGATAACCTGCGAAGATGCAGATGGGCTGTTTTATTTGATTAAAGACCTATACGATTATGCTCTTACAAGCTAAGTACAGGTCATGGTGATAAAGCTGAGGTACAATTAGTGATATCAGAATGTGGTATCTTACTAGAGCTACAATCATTATGACTAATGTATAATAGTACCTATAGGCTCAACTTTTTCTCACAAGACTATTCATCATACCATACTATTTATCATTCATTTATCATATCATACTGTTTATCATCATTTATCTATAAATTAAATTTTACAGACAGCTAGACAATGTTCTTAAACCACATGACATTAGTTACTTCATCTGACCCTGTTATCGGAGTTATTAGAAGTTTCATTCAAGAATAACACATCGGATTACACGTTGTTGATATAATGGCACAGCAAGTATAATTTTGGATGACCTTACGAAGGTCGCTGTCTTTTTATTGTGTCAATAAAGATAATTTTGTTTATTCCTCGCGCTTGCGATCTCAGATAAAACAATGGTGTTTATCGTGTCTGTGGCGTCAAACAATGCGCTTTTGGGGCTTCACGGGTCTACCAGACATGTCGCAACTTGGCTGTTTTTTATGTATAGTTGTAGAACCCCCTTAATTTATGACGCGCAAACACTTACGGTCGGTCATCTAATATGCAAACGCTTACTTACTTTATCCTGCCGCCTGAATAGCCTAACACAGGATTAGGAGATAAATTAAACTTAATGCATCAAAATGGTGAATGGGAATCGGGACTATATATCTTAGCATTTTAACAAAGAATGAATTGAAATTTTTAAAAAAATGTCGTTTTTTAATTAACTTTAAGCTTTCTGGCCACTCAGATTTCATATTTGTTTTGAGTGTGTGGGTACAACTTATTTTTTCGCACGCTCGCATCAGTTTTGCGTTGCTCAAAGGATGTCATACATTTAAGAGCACAGCCGAGATCCAGATGGTTAGACATTTCCTGCTAGTGTACAAAAGTAGTTGCAAAAGAAAATAGTGGGCCCAAATTTACACCACGTCTTCCTTATTACCTCAGCTGCCTGCCACCAGAAAATGTCCAGAACAGAAGATACAATAAAACGGAAATTCTGCTACAGAACCAATCTCACACACTAGGGAGCCCAAACCTTGACCTTCGATTTCCCAACACCTACCAAATATCATTACTTTAGGTTCTAAAGTTATGCTGGCCACAAATACATCTATACGAAAACAAACACACACACACACACCCATACACACACTCACACCAAAACAATCCTCCATTTTTCATGGAGGTAAAGATAATGATACAACAACTGAATGAAATGGCAGACGCAGTAGGTTTATTTGTTTTGTAACGTAGTGTCAGCTGTCAGGGCAGTTAAGTAAAGGTGTATGTAACGGATTTTCGATATATCTTGGTACATTTCTGGATGTGTGACTTAAGTGTGAAGTATTTCCAGTCGTTGCTGCGGTCTATCTTGCAACTTCGTTCGTCTGAACTAGTATCGAATACCTTACTACAACACGTTCCCTGATTTGTAGCCAGATATGTTTGAATGATGCAGGTTTAATAAACTTGTGACCAAAGGGACCTTAGCGATCGGGGAAGAATCGTATTGATACAAGAATGGAACTTACCAAAATATTTAACGATGTCTTATTATCGAGTTAAAAAAAACTACTTGTGCTATATGTGGCCTATATCGGCTGTTTCTGACAGGGATCTGAAATTTATATTGAATTGCCATAAATGCTATAGTGTGTGACGTATATCATAACCATTTCTGCAGCCTGCCATCTCCTTTTCAGAAGCTTCAGGGCCAGCCCTGCCACCTCGATGACCTCGAGCGCTGTCGTCTGTCGGAAGTGCCCTGAGACCTCGTGCGCTGTCGTCCGCCGGAAGTGCCCTGAGACCTCGTGCGCTGTCGTCTGCCGGAAGTACCCTGAGACCTCGTGCGCTGTCGTCTGCCGTACGAACTCTGAGGTCTTGTGCGCTGTCGTCTGCCGTACGAACTCTGAGGCCTCGTGCGCTGTCGTCTGCCGAACGTACTCTCAGGCCTCATGCGCTGTCGTCTGCCGAAAGTACGTTCAGGCCTCGTGCGCTGTCGTCTGCTGGAAGTACCCTGATACTCCTTGCGCTGTCGTCTTCTAGAAGTACGATCAGGCCTCGTGCGCTGTCGTCTGCCGAAAGTACGTTCAGTGTTTGTGCGCTGTCGTCTGCCAGAAGTTCCTTCAGGCCTCTTGCGCTGTCGTCTGCCGAACGTGCGTTCAGCCGCTTCCGTCTTCTTACGCTGACGCCTGCCAGAAACCCCACCTTGGCGTCTGTCTTGACGTCCAGCTTGCCCCTTTCTTCCTCCCCTTGCTCCATCTTGAGACCGCATCCGCTGGCGTCTGTCTTGGCGGCCAGATTTACCCATTCCGAGGCCCCCTCTCTGGCTCTTCCTTTTTTGCTGTCGTTTTTTCTTTCTGCGGGATTTTGCGGGAGCTCCAACTTCCCCCCGGGACGACTTCTTTGTCTTTCGTTTCTTCTTCTTTCTCCGTTTCACAGACTTCCCCGTGTCAGTTTCACTTTCCTTCCGGCGAGAAGCTTTATTCCTTCTTCGTTTCTTCTGTGGCTCTTCAGCGACCTCTCCGAAAAAGCCTTCGTCCTCTTCTTCTTCTTCTTTTTGTTTCCTCCGGCGAGAAGCTTTATTCCTTCTTCGTTTCTTTTGTGGCTCTTCAGCGACCTCTCCGAAAAAGCCTTCGTCCTCTTCTTCTTCTTCTTTTTGTTTCCTCCGGCGAGAAGCTTTATTCCTTCTTCGTTTCTTTTGTGGCTCTTCAGCGACCTCTCCGAAAAAGCCTTCGTCCTCTTCTTCTTCTTCTTTTTGTTTCCTCCGGCGAGAAGCTTTATTCCTTCTTCGTTTCTTTTGTGGCTCTTCAGCGACCTCTCCGAAAAAGCCTTCGTCCTCTTCTTCTTCTTCTTGTTTCTTCCGGCGAGAAGCTTTATTCCTTCTTCGTTTCTTTTGTGGCTCTTCAGCGACCTCTCCGAAAAAGCCTTCGTCCTCTTCTTCTTCTTTTTGTTTCTTCCGGCGGGAAGCTTTATTCCTTCTTCGTTTCTTTTGTGGCTCTTCAGCGACCTCTCCGAAAAAGCCTTCGTCCTCCTCTTCTTCTTCTTTTTGTTTCCTCCGGCGAGAAGCTTTATTCTTTCTCTTCCCTCCTTTTCCTCCCTTGCCTCCTTTTCCTCCTCTTCCCTTGCCTCCTTTCCCTCCTTTTCCTCCTCTTCCATTGCCTCCTTTCCCTCCTTTTGTTCGTTTCTTGCGTGGCTCTTCAGTGACCTCTCCAAACAAATCTTCCTCTTCTTCTTCTTCCTCTTCATTTTCTTCTTCGGGGTAGTCGAAAACCATACGTCCTTCCTTGTCTGTATCATCGATGTCCTCTAAGCCGTACTCCAACTCGTCCTCTATATCGTATTCCAAAATTTCGGCATCCTCAGCTGCCACACGTAGACGATCCGCTACTTCTTCCAGCATGTCATAGTCTTCCTCCATCTCCATCTCTTGTTCTTCAAGTTTTTCTTGCAGCAGGTCCTGTTCTTCTCGTTCCTCCATTTGCCGATCTCGCAGCTCCTCTAGCTCCTCTGCCACACTCTCTTCTTCTTCTTCCAGATATGGTTTCTCGGCTAGCTCCTCTCCTATGCTTTGCTCTTCTTCTTCCAGATATGGTACCTCGGCTAGCTTCTCTTCGATGCTTTGCTCTTCCTCTTCCATGTATGGTTCTTCGGCAAGCTCCTCTTCGATGCTTTGCTCTTCCTCTTCCATGTATGGTTCTTCGGCAAGCTCCTCTTCGAAGCTTTGCTCTTCCTCTTCCATGTATGGTTCTTCGGCAAGCTCCTCTTCGAAGCTTTGCTCTTCCTCTTCCATGTATGGTTCTTCGGCAAGCTCCTCTTCGATGCTTTGCTCTTCCTCTTCTGAATACGGTTCCAACTCTTCGTCTTCGTCTTTACCTTCTTCTTCTGCTCCTTCTTCTTCTCCTTCTTCTTCTCCTTTTCCTCTCTTTCCTCCTTTCCCTCCCTTTCCTCCTTTTCCATTCTTTCCTCCCTCTCCATTTTTTCCTCCTTTTCCATTTTTTCCTCCTTTTCCATTCTTTCCTCCTTTTCCATTCTTTCCTCCTTTTCCATTCTTTCCTCCTTTTCCATTCTTTCCTCCTTTTCCATTCTTTCCTCCTTTTCCATTCTTTCCTCCTTTTCCATTCTTTCCTCCCTTGCCTCCGTTTCCTCCCTTTCCTTTTGCTCTTCTTTTGACCCTTTCCTTCCCAGCGGCGTCTGAATCCAGTTGTTTAGTATCAACTGACTCATTTTCTGCTTCCTCCAGAGGATGGTCTTCAACTGCAACACATTGTGACAAGAAAGCAATATTCAATCAACAAGTCTCAGTTTTGTTTAAAATAGTTGCAGATGCTGACAACCCGCCAAAAGTACAAACATGATTGGCAACATAAAAAGATGTTGCCATGGAGATGGTGGTCTCTGTTAATGTTTTCGTTTTTTAGCCCACATGCAAATAAGGACCTCGCATTAAATCATATCAGTTTATCACCTTTTCTACCCAAATAACACAAGTTGTCCAATGTATGAAAGTCTTGTTTTCAAAAAAAAAGGATATCGTACCATTTCCTCATAGATTATGCAAATGAGGCCTCATATGTAAGATTTGTGTCTAATAGTGGCCACATTTACTTAACTTTCAAATGGTGCAAGAATGAAATCCCCATCATTCACCACTATGGATTTATAGTATTTTGTCATTAATTGTGCAAATGAATAATTAATTTTTATAATTGATATCTATCGATATTCATCTCTTTCTCAGTTACATATGTCATGTGTTTGAGAGTCCCATAATGGAATGCAGCTGATTTATAAATTTTCCTCATTGATTATGCAAATCAGATATAGATTTGCATAATTGGCATATGATTATGTAAATCCGCACTTAAGCTATATACACACCAAAAATTATGATGATCCGTCAGCCCCTTCTTTCGTTCTTCTCTTTCAAAGTTTGAGACAAAATCAGCTCCTGCAGTTCCAAAAAAAGCCGCTAGGGGTCCAAATCTACAGGACCTATTTTCCCAACAAAGGGAATCCACCACTAAAAAAATCATGACCATAGCATGTTCAGAACACGAGATTTGAAAAGCGAAAGTTCCCCTGCAGTACCATAGAAACTCGCTAGGGGGCTTTAAATCCAATCATTTCAAGCTCTCACACAAACCTACCCACCTACAAAATGTGAAGACAATTCATCCAGGCATTCTTGAGTTATCGTTCCATGGACTTTCACGTTCCTGTACAATTCCTAGAATTCTTGCAAACTGCACACAATATATACCAATTTGGCTCGCCCCTGAGGCGTCGCCAAAAACAAACGTCTTGTTATCTCCGTTGTACTCTGAGACCAACTCAACTTTTCAAGATGGGTGATCAAGGCAAATACCAAACTTTAGCCCATGACCAAAGGTTCTGACCATTTTGTCTAAAAGCAAATTGAAAACGGAATTTCACTTGTCTTGGAATGCTCTAGATATGATGTCTTACGTAATAGGTTACGCACATTTTTTGCTTAAGTACAACAGATTTCAAGACACTTGATGCCACTAGCAGATTTAAACATAGCTTTAGATTGGGCAACTTTCACGACGCAAAAAATAGATTAATATATCAAGTTGACATTAAGCTGGTGTGTTACGCCGAAGGGCGGTTATACCGGCTATACAGATACAGAAGTATTGCTTTGCTATTAGAAAATGTACTGAAACACACGATTAGCCCTACCTACTTGTATCGAGATATTAGAGATTCACGTATGTTAGCCTATATAGTAAGTCGATTTAGATTCATTTTAAATTTTTCTTTTGTAGTTTGTACTTGACCGTAAAAATGTCGCTGTAGTTTTTATTGTGTCGATAGACATAAATCTTCTAGTAAAAATAGACAGGATTCTCAAAACAGGTGACAGCATGTTTCGACTGGTCAATTTTTTTTACATATGTAACGGAAGATTACTTACTGGATTTGATCAGTCCGCCATCCAAACGATCTGAGTCCCTGCGATTTTCGAGATGCTGCGTAGGGGGCGCTTCCACTAAAGAGCCGACATCATGGACGGTGTTGTTACTGTAGGGGGCGCTGCTATCAACTGTCGCGTCCTTTTGCTACAAGCCACAGAGGAAAAGAATTTCTTAGCAAAATATTTTCATGACAAGCCCACTACGCTCTTTTTGTAATGAATGTATGTTTATCTAATAGAATGAATGGTTTATTGTGCAACTTGATAAACGCGTACGTTTCAAAGCCTGAGTCGGCTAAATTGCAAGTTCACACGAGGTAAACACACATGAAGGTATTAGCTGACTGATGGAACGTTGATTACAATTATTATAACAAACAAGTATTTGAAAAATACCATAAACGTAATCTACAGCAATAGAATTCATGAGTTAAACATTTTGAATTACTTGTGGTAAAAGAAATTCGGAACAATCAAACGAATGCGAATAATCATATAACAATAATAAAGTATTCAACTTTTGAATACTTTATCTATTTGTCCTTCTAATTGCAACATATAAACCTAACACGGAGAGTTTTGCGTTATTATTCTATCAAACGCGCTGTATAAATCTGATCAGAAAGCTTGTTTATTGCTGTGTATAATGGTACTCCAATACCTCCATGAGCTAACATCTCTGCGTGAATAGAGCGTGCTAATTCACTTATGGGAATTTATTCATTACATATCGGAGTGTCTTGTTTGAAAACGATCCGAAAGGGTTTCATAAAAAAGATTACGTTGTTATGGTATCATATCCATGAGGAAAACATTGCTTAGTGTCTGAACTAACCTGAGAGATGACCTCTGCAGCAGACGAGGACGCGATGCTGAAGAAGACCAACCACAGAACCGCCGAGCTCAGCATTTTCCAACGTTATCGTCAGCTCAGTTCAACACCACAAACACTCCGACTTCAGTTCGCATCCTCACCAAACTCAACGTTAAGCCGGCCACGCTGGGCAGGCCGGGGTCTCAGCGGCAAAGTTTGAAATTGAGACGTTTTAAACTTCACCGCAGGTGTAACATCTCACGTTAGCAACAAACTGAAGACAGAAACGTTACGAATTTGAATATTACATCTGAGCTGCAGCGTAGCTGTTCTATGGAATGTGGACGTTTTAGAACTGGCCTCGGGGTTTCCATGGCCACAGAGCGAGGATGATACGAACAATGCTCAACATGTTCCACGTGTTCTACTGATCTCCAAGCAGATGTAATGGTATTCGGCTCAGTCTCATTGTTTGACGCGGGTTTTTGTAACACGATCTGTTTTATGTAATGCAGTGAGTGTAATCTACATATACGGACTATAAGGCCATACCATCTTAATCTTATGGATGACATCCGCGTGCGCATGATTTTCACCTCCTCCGATGCTCCATGGAACTCAGGAACTTGCAAGCCTGAACTTATATTGACGCAAAAGGCCAGCATTGGGCCGGCTTGTCGTTAAACTCGTTATGTACTACCACAAAATACGTCAGCATCAAAGTTCACAAGAAAACTGGGAGTGTAATTGTGGATTGGTATGCCATCGACGTTGGCGAGGGGAATGTTACGTTTACGCAGTTGTAGCGGCGGCCAGCGAGTAGCGCCCAGACATAGACATCATATCCAGAGGGGCTCTCACACGTTTCTTTTGAAACATTGCCATTGGTATAGGTCTCCCAGTAGGATTTGTGTGAATTATGGAATGCTTGATATGGAGTTCAATGCCATGCATGTTGATTTGATTTGATTTCATGTTGAAGCTGCCCTTATGAGTATTCTAGCTGGCACATTCATATATGATCCACTGTCCTTGGAGCGTACCTGCTAATAGTCTACGAGTCTTTCCTCGATCGCCCGGCTGTTTGCCGACGATACGATGGCACATAAGAGTGTTCGCTCCAGTTTAGATCAGCAATCCTTACAGAGCGATTTGGATCGCTTAGCTGACTGGGAACAGATATGGCTGATGAAGTTTCACCCAGACAAGTGTAACACGCTTCACATCAGCAGGAAACGGGACCCCTTGACTTACAGCTACAGCCTACACGGCCATACCCTTGTTACAGTTAAAGAGGCCAAGTACCTTGGTCTTACCATCACAGACAACCTCACCTGGAACTCCCACATCACTAACGTCGCAAACAAGGCGAGTAGTACTCTTGGTTTTCTGCGCCGAAACTTAAAAGTACGATCTTAGCACATAAAGTCACTAGCATATACTACACTTGTTCGCCCGATTCTTGAGTACTCCAGTTCAGTTTGGGATCCATACTCGGTTAAGGACATTAAAAAATTGGAAACTGTACAGCGTAGAGCTGTCCGATGGGTGGAGAACTGTTTCAGAAGCACTTCCAGTGTGCAGGACATGCTTGAAGAACTAAAGTGGCCCACCTTGCAAGACAGGAGAGCGAGACTCATCACTTTTTATAAGTATCACAATAGCCTTGTAGTTATAAACTCGAGAGTTGCCCCCACGCCTGCAGCACCATCCCGCTCGTCCAGCCATCTGCATTCAGCAGCATACAGAGTCCCTGCGGCCAGAACTGAGTACAGAAGACAGTCCTTCTTCCCCAGGACAACCAGAGAATGGAATAGCCTTCCAGCCTCGGTCGCCCTCAGTTCAACTCTCGACAGTTTCAAACAACAGGTTTAACTCCCCACCCCTCCCATTCCCAACCCCCGGTTTGTTACATCTCACATCCTCACTCCCAACTTGCAGTAGACCTCCAGTAAGTAGAAAGGCAGCAAAATCTTCACCACGTTGAAGGCGGCTGCCTTAACCGAAAGAAGAAAGAAGAATAGTGCACTTCTCTGATGCATCGTTCTTGTCAATATATCAAACATCTAACTTATCAGTTCAGCTGAGTCTGCTAAGATGAACAAGACAACCTACATGTAACGTAACCTTATCAATTATTGTCCAATTTATTCAAAACGTCATTTATTTTGAAACCGCGCGGACAGAGCCAAATATTAAACCCATGAGCAGAAATATCAGCTCTTCTAAAAAGAAAAATGCTTGGTCTATGACTGAGCTTTTCTCCTCCTGGTTAACGCCGTGCGAGAATGTATTTATACCGAGGTCTATGATGAAGAATTGTGCTAGGGTTACCTATTATCGTTCACTTCAATCTTCACATTAACTGTCCAAAGTAGTCTACAGACAAATGATAGTAAAGTCACTCTGTTTGTCCCGCCGCTTGCTTGACTCCATTGAAGAAAATAATGTTGGGCAGTCAATTCTAACCATGCTGGGTGGCACGTGAAGTTCACGTGATAAACGCATGGCCATAATGTTCTGACGCATGAAAATATAGCGTTGGTGAGGGAGTTCGCTGGATTGTATCAAACCTTCCTAAAACTAGGGAGAGTTTCAAATCTCGACTGGCCATAGATAGTTTGAGTATCAAAAAGGGTTTAGCGTCAGCTACTTTTAAAAGATACTAGCTATCGTGTAAGTTAGAAAAACATGATGAAGTATATACGCGGTGTCAAATTACGTATGAAATACGCCATGCCACACGCTTCAAGGTAACTTGCTGGCATTGGTTCAGAAGTTTATTCTGTTATGTCGCTGGACGTAAACCTATTACATTGTTCTGTATAAAGGAAAGCCATGACTAAGGATCACACTTATGCCGCTCTTTATTGCTCATGGGAACAGTATTTGGCAAGATACACCTCGACATGTGGACATCACCCAAACTGGACGATAACTGGTAGCGCACGATAGTTGGTTACCTCCTACAAATAAAGACTTATTGCTTGTTTGATGCACTGTGATCTGTGGTTCAATACGCAATACCAGCTTTGTAGTCCTGTGCTTCTGAAGCATTTGTCTTTTGCTGGATTTTTTTCGCCCGGGCGCATCAGCTTTGGGGTCTCCATAGGATGGTATCCCTGAAATGAAGATGGTGTGGCCTAACCAGCTGCATGATGGGATGGTTAGATTGACCCAAAGTTGTAGACAGTTGTAGAAAAAAAATGCATAGACCGAATTAGGGAGAAATTTACAATTGTCAAATACGAATATTATTAAAAACGAGGGAATACGCACGAATCTTATGAAAAACGTAGTCTTTTCATCCAAACTGCCCACCCGCTGCCTAGGTTACGTGACAAAGCGGGATATTCAAGATGGCGTCGTCGAGATGTGGCGACGGCAGAAGACGATGTGACGCACCGGAATGAAGCAATAGGATGGCTTACATATCAAATACGCCTTCGTGACGGTATATGCCAGTTCAATGCTTCAAAGTAGAAAATATCAAGAGTAATAACTTGCGTACATACCTTATCCCATGGCCCAAAGCCGCTTTGAATAAAAAAAATATTCAATAATATATATTCAATATCCGTGCGTTTTTCATAAGACTTGTGCGTTTTTCATAAGATTCGTGCGTATTCTCAGTGATTCGTGCGTTTTCATCGATTTCGATCGTCCGTTTTCGCAAAGTGATTCGTGCGTTTTTCCAGCGAAGGAGTCAGCCCTGGATGTATGTGACCGTAGCTTATACCCCCATTCCACTAGGACAGTGCTCTCGCCGCGCTCTCTCTTCGACCTCAAATTTAACGGAGCGCTAAAACGAATTTCATA